>NW_007379570.1:12762-35190 GCF_000475195.1 Diaphorina citri
TCTATTATACTTGCTCTCTCTCTCTCTCTCTCTCTCTCTCTCTCTCTTTCTTCTCCTCTCTTCTACGAGTATTTTCTTCCCTCTCCTCTTTTCCTTCAGTTCAGTGAATTGTAAAGCAACCACGATGGTCGAGTGGGTACCACACGAGGCTTGCATGCCGACGGTCCCGGGAGGGTTAGAGAAAGAAAAAAAAAGGAAGAGGAAGAAGAAGAAGACGAAGACGAAGAAGAAGTAGACGAAGAAGTAGACGAAGAAGAAGAAGAAGTAGAAGAAGAATAAGACGAAGAAGTAGAAGAAGAAGACGAAGAAGAAAAAGACGAATTCAATTCAATTCAATTTATTTTTATTGTACATAATATGACATCAAAAATACATTTCAATGAATACAATTGTACAACGTCATTTAAAGAAAAGAAAAAGAAGGAGAAAAAAAAATAATATCGAAGAAGAGGAATAAGAAGAAGAAGTAGAAGAAGAAGAAAAGGGAGAAAAAGAAGAAAAGAGGTTTGATAGAGGAAACTCTAACAACGGAGGTCTTATCGTCGCGAAATCGAAAAGAGAACAAACAAGATAGGAGAAAGTTTAGGAAAAAGTTCAGCCCGCCTGAGAAACGAATCCGCGACCCAGGGCTTACAAGGCGGGAACGTTACATTCCAACTACTTCCAAGCGAACCAGGCTGGCAATTCCTTTTATCTCTGAAACTACCAACCTCCAGGTAGGTAAGTAATCTAGGTATCTTTGAAATGCTATTTCCATTCCAAACTTAGATACCTATAGGTATGTATTGAGAAATTGAGATTAAAGCTCCTGTCGCTTGTCTATACATAGCTGAAGGCTTAATTCAGACATTTAGTAATCTTAAATACGAGACCTTGTTTAGACTGCGGGTCTAAAGGGACTTCTCCTATTTGGGCAGGACAAACAAGGTATATTCTCCATTAAATAATGTTAGAAACATAATTTCGTTACGTGTCGCTTCAAAGGGCTGGGCAGGATTCACAGGATAACAAAGGGCCGAATGTAATATCTTTTATTTATTTATTTATTTATTTATTTATTTTATTGTACAGGATTACAACAGGTGCATAGTACAAAGTCATACAAAGAACCAGAAATACAATGTTGAACAGGTTATCAGAATAGAACAATCAAGATAATTATAACTATTTTCGCGCTCCCTTGCTTACGGTCGCGCTGCGCGCTCCCGGGGCTTTGCGGGGTTGTGCATGGGGTCGCGCTTCGCGCTCCCTTGTTTACGGTCGCGCTGCGCGCTCCTGGGGGCTTTGCGGCGTTGTTCGTGCTGTCGCGCTTCGCGCTCCCTTGCTTACGGTCGCGCTGCGCGCTCCCGGGGGCTTCGCGGGGTGGGCATGAGGTCGCGCTTCGCGCTCCCTTGGCTTCGCCCCTGAAAACTAATATCGTCCCTGAGTCTTGTCTCGAAGAAATGAAAACTGAAAACTAAAAGCGAGAGAGAAATATTAAATGTAGGAAAAGTTTTGCTGGCCTCAAAGCGTGTTCCCCGTGTATTTCTTATGGGGGACTAAAAAACGTCAATATCTCGGAGAAATCTAATCGGTCCTTTTGGAGGAAAATTTTCCAGAGTCTGCAATTTACTGGAGTTTCAGAACGCTCTGAAGTTCTTTCTTTGAGTACACTCATGTGGAAAAATTAATTTTCTTCTGAGATAGAAAAGGGAGGAGGAAGAGGAGAGAGCAGGAAGATGAGAAAGACGAAAGAGAAGAAAAAGAAGGATGAAGAAGAAGTAAAAAAGAAAGATTAGAGAGAGAGAGAATAAATAAGGAGGAGGGAGGAGAAGGAGGAGATAAGGAAGAAGAAGAAGGAAAGGGGAGAATAACAAGAAAACAGCAGGAGGAAGAATAGGAGATAACAAAGAGAGGAGAAAGGGAGGGAGAATAAGGATGAAATGAGAAAAAAAAGAGGAGAAGTGGAAGAAGATTAAAGGATGGGAAATATGGTATGCGAGGAGACGTTTAACTTTTGGCGAAATAAATTCTTACAAAGTCCTCTTCCTCCCCTTCCTTCCCCCTCCCCTTTTCTCCTTCCCTTCCTCTTCTTCTCCTCCTCTTCCCTCCCTCCTTTTAAACTTTAAAGGATCTTTGGATATCCTGAGCTTCTCCTTATCTCCTCCTCTTCCCTCCCTCCTTTTAAACTTTAAAGGATCTTTGGATATCCTGAGCTTCTCCTTAGCTTTGTTTGTTGTTTATACTTCTTCCCTTACCCCCCTCCTTATATTCCTTTTATCCCGCCTCCTTAAATCCCTCTCCACAAATTGTTCCTACTTCCTTCTTCCTTTGTTTTTCCTTTTTTTTCATTAAAATCTATTTAAAAGTTTTTGTTTTCTCACTCCCTCTCTGTTCCCCGTCAAGAGAGAAAACCCCCCCCCCATCTGTGTTCGCTGTGGCTGCCAAATTACTGTTAAGCACATATTAAATGAATGTCAATTAAATGAATGTCTTTCACCCCCTTGATATTGCCATGCGATTGTGCCATTGGCATGGAATATATGAGCTTCCTGAAGAGAACTGCGGACAGATTATGTATGAAATGGAACCGGAGCTATGCTCAAGTTTTGGGTTGGTTGAGAACTAAATGTCAAATCTCAATCATTAGAACAATAAGTATGAGGATCAGAGGTACAAGGAAGAGGGCAAGAGGTTTGGGATGCGAAGATGGTGCGGGCTGTTTTTAACTGAACTGTTGTTATTTTAAGAAAAATCAAATAATGATGCCCTGAAAAAAAAAAAACATACTCGATATTGTGAGCAGCACGTTTTTATGTTAAATAAACATATACATAATATCTAAAGTTTCCAATGTTTAACTTCCATACGTAAGGTAGATCTACCTACTTAGACCTATATTTATGGCATGAATTATTAAGTTCTCGTAACAACGAACGTTAAACTTTACTATTTTGGAGTGGATAACTTGATTTGTGTAGAAAGACTATCGTTCCTTACAATGGCTATTTCGGTAAGTTGACCTCGTTTTTTTTTCTTCTTCTTCTTCTTCTTCTTCTTCTTCTTCTTCTTCAAAATAACACTTCCAAATTCTTGGCCAGCACCTGAGAGCTATGTCTAACTGATGAGTTCAAATAAACGATGAGAACGCGTCCTGTATAATTTTAAAAACTTTAATCAAGTCTCCTGCTGCAAAAGTTCAAAAAAAGGTGGAGGTATTATTGTCTATTTTCGTAAAGTATTTCTAGCAGAAGAGTTAATTTATAAAAATCAAAACTACTCAAATGTTAGGGACCTCCCTCAATTCTATCTTCCCACTCTCTCTCTTGTCTTAGAGACAACATGATTCTCTCTCCCTCTCTTGAATTCCCTCCGTGGGAACCCAAATAAAAATTTAGGTTAGTTCTCATTAGGTTGTTTAAAATTTTATTTTTTGTTGTCCCCCCCTTTTTTTTTTTTTTTTTTTTTTTTTTGAGGTTTGACGAAGGGAACTGTAACTACTAAGGTCTAATCGTCCCGAAATCGAAGAGAGAAGGAAGGCAGGATAGGAGAAAGCCAGCCGTTCCGAGAACGAACATTATCCCATCAGGATGAAATCCGCCCCGGATGGGAATCGAACCCGCGACCTAGCGCTTACAAGGCAGACGCGCTACCAACTAAGCTAACTAGGCTGGCTAAGGTACTCTTCAACACTCGGCCAAAGACGAGCAGCCCATTCAAGGAAAAGTGTACTCAGGGATTTCTGATTCGGAGATTTTTCTCTACCTGAGCTTTTGTTTTGTTTTCGCATCAAAAGCAACAAACTGTTTTTGAAAAAGCTGAAAAAGGTTGAAGTGAAATAAAGGAAAGCTGATAAGAGAGAGAGAGAGAGAGAGAGAGAGAGAGAGACAGGGAAAGGTAGAAAGAGAAGGAAGGAGGGAGATAAAGATAGAGAGAGAGAAAGAGAAATGGATTGATATACATAGGTAAAGAGATAGGAAGGCTGGGAGTGAGATAGAGAGAAAGACAGGGAGATAAAGTGAGAGAGAGAGAGAGAAAGAGAGAGAGAGAGAAAGGAGGGAGAGAGAAAGAAGAGTGTAAAAACGAGGAAGGTATTAAAAATGATAATCCCAAAACGTAACGCTAAACAAAAACAAGACTAAAATAATATTCTTTATAATAACGAAAAGAGCAAGCTCCGAGGCCGAGTAAATATCACACTAGGCTTGCACACCAGAGGTGTCGGGTTCGATTCTCTGAGGCGTCGAAGTTATGCTTCGGGATGCATCCGTGGGATAGATTCCCGCGGGTTATATCCTGAAAGAATAATATTCGTTCTCGGAACGGCTGGTTTTCTCCTATCCTGTCATCCTTCTCTCTTCTATTTCGGGACGGTAAGACCTTAAGTTACAGTTCCCTCCATCAAACCTCTGTGAAAGAAAAAATGAAAAAAAAAAATAATAATAATAATAATTCTGATATAAATTACAATCATTATAGCCAGGATATACTGTTAGCTTGGAGAGTAGCGTGCCCCCCAGGGGGGTTTCCTCAGATCCTATCAACATTGAAACCCATCTCCTGCAGCTGACAATAAGAAGTACCCACAGGACAAAAGTAAATGTCAACTGAGTGGAAGGCAGAACAGATGAAATGCTTGGGAGATTATGGCAGAACAAAAAAATAATAACGAATTGAATTCCACTTGAAAAGAAAAGGACGAAGAAGAAATACCTAGGAGAGAAAGGACAAAAAAAAAAAGAAAGAGGAGGAGATGAAGAAGACGAAAAAGATGGCAGGAAAAAGAAGAAAAAGAGGACAAGAAGAGGAATGGAAAGCAGGAAAAGGAATAGAAAGAACAGAAAATAGGAGGAGGATTGTGAAAAAGGAGGAGAAATATTGATAAGAAGGAGAAATATTGATAAGAAGGGGAAAAAAGAGTAGAAAAAAGATGTGTAAGAGAAGGAGAAAGAAGAGGAGCAGTAGAAGGAGATTTGAGGAAGTGGGATGAGAGGAAAAAAAGAGTGAAGGAAAGGAGGTCTAAGTGTAGAAGAAAGCGGAGAAAGAGGTGGAAAAAGAAGAGGGGCGGTAGGAAGAGAGGGATGACGAGATTGATAACGGAATTGAGGGAGAGGGATAAGAGGGAAAAAAGAGTAGAAGAAACATGTGTAGAGGGAAGAAAAAGAGAGTGAAGAAGAGGAGAAGGAGGAGGAAGATTAAGAGGAGGAGAAGAAAAGGAAGAGGAGAAGAAAGGAAAGAGAAGGAAGAGGATACTTCGGTGATAAAAGTAGGTGTGGAGAGGACAGGATAATATGATGGAGGTTGACTTGACTTCATGGCTTGATGTGGGAAGAGGATACTTCGGTGATAAAAGTAGGTGTGGAGAGGACAGGATAATATGATGGAGGTTGACTTGACTTCATGGCTTGATGTGAAATGAATACAAATTAATTCGAATCCCTTATGTACCTCCTCTTTCTCCTCCTTCTCCTATGAAGAAGAGGAGAAGGAGGAGGAAGGAGGAGAAGAAAAGGAAGAGGAGGAGAAGGAAGGAAAGAGAAGGAAGAGGATACTTCGGTGATAAAAGTAGGTGTGGAGAGGACAGCATAATATGACGGAGGTTGACTTGACTTCATGACTTGATGTGAAATGAATACAAATTAATTCGAATCCCTTATGTACCTCCTCTTTCTCCTCCTTCTCCTACTTCCCTAATACCTCTCTCTTACGTTTCCTCTCTTCTTTGCTACCCCCTCCTACTGATTCCTCCTTCTCCTACTTCCCTAATACCTCTCTCTTTTACGTTTCCTCTCTTCTTTGCTAACCCCTCCTACCACTTCCTCCTTCTCCTACTTCCCTAATACCTCTCTCTTTCTTTTCCTCTCTTCTTTTTTCCTCTCTTCTTTACTTTCTTCTGTTACTTCCCTACCTCTTATACTTTCTAATACCTACTTTCCTAACTCCTATACCTTCTCCTTCTAGTTCCTTCTTCTCATACTTCTCTAATACTTGCTCTCTCTCCCTCTCTCTCTCTCTTTCTCTTCTGCTCTCCTCTCCTCTCTTCTACGAGTATTTTCTTCCCTCCCCTCTTTTCCATCAGTTCAGTGAATTGTAAAGTTACCTCGAACCTCGATGGTCGAGTGGGTACCACACGAGGCTTGCATGCCGACGGTCCCGGGAGGGTTAGAGAAAGAAAAAAAAAGGAAGAGGAAGAAGAAGAAGACGAAGACGAAGAAGAAGTAGACGAAGAAGTAGACGAAGAGGAAGAAGAAGAAGAAAAAGACGAAGAAGACGAAGAAGAAGAAGAAGACGACGAAGAAGACGAAGAAAGTAGACGAAGAAGACGAAGACGAAGAAGAAGACGAAGAAGAAGAAGTAGAAGAAGAATAAGAAGTAGAAGAAGAAGAAGACGAAGAAGAAGAAGTAGAAGAAGAATAAGAAGTAGAAGAAGAAGAGGGAGAAAAAGAAGAAAAGAGGTTAGACAGAGGAAACTGTAACAACGGAAGTCTTATCATCCGAAATCGAAGAGAGAACAGGACAGTAGAAAGCCAGCCGTTCCGAGAACGAACCTTATCTGTTTCGGATTTCGCCTCTCGCGGGAAGCAAACCCGCGAACCAGCGCTTACAAGGCGGGTGCGCTATACCCTCCAATCTAACTATTAGCCTGGCATTTCCTTTTATCTCTGAAATGACTGTCCTCCATTTTAGGTAGGTATCTTTGAAATGCTATTTCCATTCCAAACTTAGGTACCTATAGGTATGTATTGAGATTAAAGCTTGCCTCCGCTTGTTAATGCCTAGCCAGAGGCTTAATTCAGACATTTAAGAAATCCTAATACGAGAGCTTGTTTAGACTGCGGGTCTAAAGGGACTTCTCCTATTTGGGTAGGACAAACAAGGTTTATTCTCCATTAAACAATGTTAGAAACATAATTTCGTTACGTGTCGCTTCAAAAAGGGCTGGGCAGGATTCACAGGATATCAAAGGGCGGGAGAAGAAGAAGACGAAGAAGAAGAAGAAGACGAAGAAGAAGAAGAAGTAGAAGAAGAAGAATAAGACGAAGAAGAAGAAGAAGAAGAGGGAGAAAAAGAAGAAAAGAGGTTAGACAGAGGAAACTGTAGCAAGGGAGGTCTTATTATCCGAAATCAAAGATAGAACAGGATAGGAGAAGGCCAGCCGTTCCGAGAACGAACCTTATCTGTTTCGAATATCGCCTCGCGCGGGAAGCAAACCCGCGAACCAGCGCTTACAAGGCGGGTGCGCTATACCCTCCAATCTAACTATTAGCCTGGCATTTCCTTTTATCTCTGAAATGACTGTCCTCCATTTTAGGTAGGTATCTTTGAAATGCTATTTCCATTCCAAACTTAGGTACCTATAGGTATGTATTGAGATTAAAGCTTGTCTCCGCTTGGTAATACCTAGCCAGAGGCTTAATTCAGACAATTAAGTAATCCTAATACGAGACCTTGTTTAGACCGCGGGTGTAAAGGGACTTCTTGGGTAGGACAAACAAGGTATATTCTCCATTAAACAATGTTAGAAACATAATTTCGTTACGTGTCGCTTCAAAAAGGGCTGGGCAGGATTCACAGGATATCAAAGGGCCGAATGTAATATCAAAGGGCTAAATGAGATTTCAAAGGGTCGAACAGATGTAAAAGGGGTCAACCTTTCTTTGGTGCAGTAAACGTACAACCCTTTGATTCCTTGCATGATTGTATTTTGGACGAAATACCACCGTGGGAATATTCCTCATGTGGTCTGTGTCGTAGCATACCCATCCCATAGTATGTCCCTTATGAGTGAGAATTGGCACAGTATGTAACTAGGTACTTCCCAGTTAGGTGCTGGGTCAACACGAGAGCATTAGAAAGTGACCCGTTAAAATATTTGCAATCGAAAATATCGAAATAGGAGTGCTAATTTTTGCAGATGGTGGGTTTTTGAACCCGGAACCTTCTGCATGGAAACTAACCACTAAGCTGACTAAGCTAACAATGCCCCCTAGGAGAATAGGTATAAAATCTGTAGGTACATTCCTACCTACCTATTTAATACCTATGATATAAATTGAAAATTCTCCATTCTGTCAAATGCATCACACAAAACACGAGAAAAACTCGCGTGTAAAATCTGCAACACTGTATATAGGTATAAAAATGCAACACTGTATAGGTATATATAAAATAATAAATACTTGCGAACAAAAGAATTGCAATTTATCGACGACAAAAGAATGCTCTCCCTCTCCTCCTTTCTCTCTCTCTCTGCTCACTCTCTCGCTTTGCTTTCTCTGTCCCTACTTCAAACTCTCTCCCTCTCTTTCCTTCCCCTCCCTCTTTATCCCTCATTCTCTCCCTCCTTCCATCTCTCTCTTTCCTTCCCCTCAGTTTGTGTGCACACAGGTATTTTTCAAGTACTACACACGTGTGTAGTACTTGAAAAATATAATTACGTTAAAACACTCAGACAATTAACTCTTCAGCTAGTAGGGACCTTCTCTCTCTCTCTCTCTCTCTCTCTCTCTCTCTCTCTCTCTCTCTATCCTATGTACCTACGTGCATACCTACCTACCCTAATCATATACTTAAAACGATGTGTATTTACATACCAGGTAAGTAGGTACCTACCTAATATCTTTTCCAATGGGGAGGTAGTGAGAGCGAAACAGGGAAGGGTGAGGTAGAGAAATAGTTATACCTACATTTCTAGTGAGAGAGAGAGAGAGGGGTACATTTTCCAATTGGAAGAAAGGAGAGAGAATGTTTGAGAGTGAGAGAAAAAGGAAGGAGAATGAAGGCAGGAGAGAGAGAGAGAGAGAGAGACCTACGAGCTACGAGTACTTATTCATAAAGTTGCATTTTTTCTCTCCTTTATCCAAAGCAGGCAAGACCTTTTTGTCTCTCTCTTTCCTCTAGTTTCCTCTTCCTCTTTCCTCTCTCTCTCTCTCTCTCTCTCTCTCTCTCTCTCTCTTCTGAAGGTCAGACTTAGGTAATTCATTTTCAATAGAAAACCTGTCGACCTTCCAGAAATCATTTTAATATTAACTCTTCTTCTTCTTCTCCTCCTCCCCCTTCTCTTTTCTCATTCTTTCTTTTCTCCTCTTTTCCCCTCTCCTTGAGGGCTGTCTATCATCCTTATTTCTCCTCCTCTTTCTCCACACCTTATTCACATTCTTCTTCTATCCATCCACTTTCCTTCTCCTCCTTCTTCTTTTCCTGCTTCTCTATTTCATTCATATTGACCTCGTCCTATTCTTCCCCCTCCTCCTTGTCCTCCTCCTCCTCTCCCTTCTTCTCTTCCTCCCTCTCCTTCTCCTCTTATTCTTCTTATCCTCCTTCTCCTCCTCCTCCTCCTCTTCTTCTTCCTCTCGTTCTTCTTCTCCTCCTCCTCATTCTCATCCATTCTAACCTCAAAGCTATACATTAGCATATGAAAAGCATGGAGAGAGAATTTATTACAGTCCGCCAACTGACACAGATATATCAAAAATATTATTGATAGACTTTCAGATAGGGAGGTGAGACCAAACAATGGCCATAGTGTCCAGAATGAAGAGTCAGTATAAACTATTAAAATAAAGAAAGAAGAAGTAGAAGAAGAAGAAGAAGAAGAAGAAGAAGAAGAAGAAGAAGAAGAAGAAGAAGAAGAAGAAGACGACTAAATAATGGCCATAGTGTCCGTTCAGTCTGTTTTTAGTGTTTAGCCTTATGGTACATGTGCATCCGTCTATCCTGGCCAATTCCAGGGGGCACCTACCCTATCACACTCCAACCTAATTCCTCCAAGCCTTATACCTACATGCCTTATGCACATCCATCTATCCTGGCCAATTCCAGGGGGCACCTACCCTATCACACTCCAACCTAATTCCTCCAAGCCTTATACCTACATGCCTTATGCACATCCATCTATCCTGGCCAATTCCAGGGGCACCTACCCTATCACACTCCAACCTAATTCCTCCAAGCCTTATACCTACATGCCTTATGCACATCCATCTATCCTGGCCAATTCCAGGGGCACCTACCCTATCACACTCCAACCTAATTCCTCCAAGCCTTATACCTACATGCCTTATGCACATCCATCTATCCTGGCCAATTCCAGGGGCACCTACCCTATCACACTCCAACCTAATTCCTCCAAGCCTTATACCTACATGCCTTATGCACATCCATCTATCCTGGCCAATTCCAGGGGCACCTACCCTATCACACTCCAACCTAATTCCTCCAAGCCTTATACCTACATGCCTTATGCACATCCATCTATCCTGGCCAATTCCAGGGGGCACCTACCCTATCACACTCCAACCTAATACCTCCAAGCCTTATACCTACATGCCTTATGCACATCCATCTATCCTGGCCAATTCCAGGGGCACCTACCCTATCACACTCCAACCTAATACCTCCAAGCCTTATACCTACATGCCTTATGCACATCCATCTATCCTGGCCAATTCCAGGGGCACCTACCCTATCACACTCCAACCTAATACCTCCAAGCCTTATACCTACATGCCTTATGCACATCCATCTATCCTGGCCAATTCCAGGGGCACCTACCCTATCACACTCCAACCTAATACCTCCAAGCCTTATACCTACATGCCTTATGCACATCCATCTATCCTGGCCAATTCCAGGGGCACCTACCCTATCACACTCCAACCTAATACCTCCAAGCCTTATACCTACATGCCTTGTGCACATCCATCTATCCTGGCCAATTGCAGGGGGCACCTACCCTATCACACTTCAACCTAATACCTCCAAGCCTTATACCTACATGCCTTATGCACATCCATCTATCCTGGCCAATTCCAGGGGGCACCTACCCTATCACACTCCAACCTAATACCTCCAAGCCTTATACCTACATGCCTTATGCACATCCATCTATCCTGGCCAATTGCAGGGGACACCTACCCTATCACACTCCAACCTAATTCCTCCAAGCCTTATACCTACATGCCTTATGCACATCCATCTATCCTGGCCAATTCCAGGGGGCACCTACCCTATCACACTCCAACCTAATACCTCCAAGCCTTATACCTACATGCCTTATGCACATCCATCTATCCTGGCCAGTTCCAGGGGACACCTACCCTATCACACTCCAACCTAATACCTCCAAGCCTTATACCTACATGCCTTGTGCACATCCATCTATCCTGGCCAATTCCAGGGGGGCACCTACCCTATCACACTCCAACCTAATACCTCCAAGCCTTATACCTACATGCCTAATGCACATCCATCTATCCTGGCCAATTCCAGGGGGCACCTACCCTATCACACTCCAACCTAATACCTCCAAGCCTTATACCCACATGCTTCTCTTGAAATAAATTATTAAAAATAACCAACTAACTATCTTGGACAAATAAAATCCCTTTTTTTGAAATTTCCTCTTTCCTCCTTCTTTCCAATGGATAAACATATATTAGCTACCACGATTTGAACAAAAAATAATCATTAGGTTTTATTATTATTGACTATTATTTTATATTTATTGTTTTCATAAAATCCCTTTTTCTGAAATTTCCTCTTCCCCCTTCTTTTCAATCGATAAACATATATTAGCTACCACGATTTGAACAAAAAATAATCATTAGGTTTTATTATTATTGACTATTATTTTATATTTATTGTTTTCTTATCAAATCAAATGATATACTGTTTCAACAAACCAAAAACAAATCCAACCTGTTGCTAACTAAATCTCATTACAAGCATTCTTCTGAGAGTCTCAGAAGAACTCAAAAATTAATACTTATTTCAACTGATTGTACAAGTTTCCAAAGTCAAGGACAAATATGTACTTCCCCAGATCAGTTCAAGGTCACGGATACAAACTTCAGATACCTTCAAGGTCAAAAATAAATTGCTTCAAATTCATTTAAAGGTCACGAAACTGTCCCAAGGTCATGCATCAGAAATACTTTATTATTGCGTCCAAGGTCACAAATACATTGCCTCAAGGTCACAAACACATCCCCTCAAGGTCGTTTCAAGGTCAATACAGTGCGCCCCACGTCACCTCAATGTCAATACAAGGCGCCGAAGGACAGCGCATTGTCGACGCCATTCGTAAGCCGTGCGCACACGGGCAGTTCACTCTCCGACAGGAATCGAGTTTCCGTCCCCGTCGTTCCAATCCTTAGGACGTTACGTTTGAGGTCGATACAGCATTGGTGACGGCGTAACATGTCCAGGCCTAGAAGCATGTCCATGGGCTGCTCCTCCAGGATCGAGAGGGAGGTGGTGAGGAAGTCCTTCTCAATCACGACCTTGAAGGAGAAAAAAAAGAGGTGTTTTGAATGAATTAATTGGCATTAAAGGTTTACAACTTACAATCAATTTACGTAAAGGGTTACAAAGTTACAATTAAAATAAATAAATAAAAAACACCTCCAAATGAATCACCCGGAAAATCAATCAAGGCAGTTGAAACTTCCTCAGGAACCCAGTTAAAGAGAGGAGAAGGAGGAGGAGGAGGAGAAGAAGAAGAAGAAGAAGAAGAATAAGAACAGAAAGAAAGAAGACTAGGAGGAGATGCAAGAAAAACCAAGGGAAAGTTCCTTTTTTAAACCTAAAAGTCCAACACGTCTTCAATTTGAAGTAATAATAGTTAGGCCGAAAACCTTCACCATAGTCACAAAAGATTCAATGAGGTCGCATTTAAGCCCTATGTCCGGTTCATACGAAGAAGAAGAATAAGAACAGAAAGAAGAAGACTAGGAGGAGATGCAAGAAAAACCAAGGGAAAGTTCGTTTTTTAAACCTAAAAGTCCAACACGTCTTCAATTCGAAGTAATAATAGTTAGGCCGAAAACCTTCACCATAGTCACAAAAGATTCAATGAGGTCGCATTTAAGCCCTATGTCCGGTTCATACGGCCGATGGCCCTACTTATATCAACTACCTGCACCATATGAATCCGTCCAATAATCCTCTGAATCCCGACGCCCTTGGCGACGCCCGCCCACCGCGTGTCAATCAACCGCATGATGGCGCACCGCTCTGCGCACTCCGCCGACATGATGGTTGTCTGCGCGCCGGAGTCAACAAACGCTTTCACCGGAACTCCGTTGACGCAACAGTTGATGAACAGCATCACCTAGGGGTTGGATGGACGAGAATGCCCAGGACATTAATCCCTTCCCTTTTTCTAAAAGAGATTTAACAGAGGGAACTGTAACTGCTAAGGTCTTATCGTCCCGAAATCGAAGAGAGAAGGAAGACAGGATAGGAGAAAGCCAGCCGTTCTATCAGAGGGAACTGTAACTGCTAAGGTCTTAAGGTCTTATCGTCCCGAAATCGAAGAGAGAAGGAAGACAGGATAGGAGAAAGCCAGCCGTTCCGAGAACGAACATTATCGCATCGGGCTAGACGGGCTAGACGAGATTTCAAAGGGTCGAACAGATGTAAAAGGGGTCGACCTTTCTTTGGTGCAGTAAACGTACAACCCTTTTATTCTATGCATGATTGTAATAGTCGAAATACCACCGTGGGCCTATTCCTCATGTGGTCTGTGTCGTAGCATACCCATCCCATAGTATGTCCCTTATTAAATGAGTGAGAATTGGCACAGTATGTAACTATAGGTACTTCCCAGTTAGGTGCTGGGTCAACACGGGAGCATTAGAAAGTGACCCGGTTAATTATTTGCAATCGAAAATATCGCAATAGGAGTGCTAATTTTTGCAGATGGTGGGTTTTGAATCCAGAACCTTCTGCATGGAAACTAAGTGCGTAACCACTAAGCTGACTAAATAGTATGTCCTTTATTAAATGAGTGAGAATTGGCACAGTAGGTAACTAGGTACTTCCCAGTTAGGTGCTGGGTCAACACGAGAGCATTAGAAAGTGACCCATTAAAATATTTGCAATCGAAAATATCGAAATAGGAGTGCTAATTTTTGCAGATGGTGGGTTTTGAATCCAGAACCTTCTGCATGGAAACTAAGTGCGTAACCACTAAGCTGACTAAGCTATAACAATGCCCCCTAGGAGAATAGATATGAAATCTGTAGGTGCATTCCTACCTACCTATTTAATACCTATGATATAAATTGAAAATTCTCCATTCTGTCAAATGCATTACACAAAACACGAGAAAAACTCGCGTGTAAAATCTGCAACACTGTTTAAAGGTATAAAAATGCAACACTGTATAGGTATATATAAAATAATAAATACTTGCGAACAAAAGAATTGCAATTTATCGACGACAAAAGAATAAAATCTGCAACACTGTATATAGGTATAAAAATGCAACACTGTATAGGTATATAGAAAATAATAAATACTTCTTGCGAACAAAAGAATTCCAATTTATCGACGACAAAAGAAAATGCTCATTTTTATTGACATCTCTCTGAGATTGGCAACAGAAATAGGTAGTGGCGTAGCCTGCATAAAAACTAGGGGAAAACCCCACTTCCCTACCCCTACCTTGTTGACTTGGAAATAGCCCAGATATTCTTTCTGGTCTTCCCAGGGGGTTTTTAAACACCAATCCTTTCAACACCGTGAGATAGGGGTGAAAAAAAATAATAATAATAAAAAATCCCACGGACAAAAAAACAATCTCGGAAACGGAACGGATGGCGCGTCATCTTGCATTCCCTATGGTTTAGTACAGACGCTATCACACCAATAGAGGTGAAACGAGGTTCAAAAGAGGGGAACGGAAAATATACCTCGTCTCTACTGTTTCGTCTTTTTCCCCATTTTGAAGAAAATAATGGGTACCTAAGTGATTATTCAAAATGGAGTCTAAGACCTCCAGCAGATCTCCATTTTCTGTGCCAAATCACTGGCAACCTGCTAGTAGGTATCATGGGTTTTTTTAGCTTCCCTTTTGAAAAATCTCACCACACGCCACTGAAAATAGGGGATACAACCTTACCCTATTTTGAGAAGGGAAAATAGGGGAAGAGTGGATGAGAAGGGACCAGGAAGAAAATGGGGTACCTTAGGGTCTTTATTTTTTACTACCTTAAAAGATTTTATACTCTTTATTATTTTCAAGTTTATTTTTTATATTTATTTATGTGTTTTCTTTTCTATTTTATTTATTTATTTTATGTGTTTATATGTATTTATAGATTTAAAAGTGTATACTACATGGTACACACTTAAATACCTACAGGTACAGTAGAACCTCGATTATATCAACCTCCATTATATCAACTCTCTATTAGGTACATATATCAACTCCAAAAATTGGGTTTTTTCCCCCATCTTTCAAGGAAATCCTATACTCTATCAGAGAAACAGATCATCGAAAGTGTTCAAATAATGAGACTAATGACGAAGAAAACAATATCGAAGATGTGTTTTTTGTTTGTTTCTTAGTTTGTTTTGCAGGGGACACCTACCCTATCACACTCCAACCTAATTCCTCCAAGCCTTATACCTACATGCCTTATGCACATCCATCTATCCTGGCCAATTCCAGGGGCACCTACCCTATCACACTCCAACCTAATACCTCCAAGCCTTATACCTACATGCCTTATGCACATCCATCTATCCTGGCCAATTCCAGGGGGCACCTACCCTATCACACTCCAACCTAATACCTCCCAGCCTTATAACTACATGCCTTGTGCACATCCATCTTTCCTGGCCAATTCCAGGGGGCACCTACCCTATCACACTCCAACCTAATACCTCCAAGCCTTATACCTACATGCCTTGTGCACATCCATCTATCCTGGCCAATTCCAGGGGGCACCTACCCTATCACACTCCAACCTAATACCTCCAAGCCTTATACCTACATGCCTTATGCACATCCATCTATCCTGGCCAGTTCCAGGGGACACCTACCCTATCACACTCCAACCTAATACCTCCAAGCCTTATACCTACATGCCTTGTGCACATCCATCTATCCTGGCCAATTCCAGGGGGCACCTACCCTATCACACTCCAACCTGATTCCCCTACAGGGGGTTCCGCCATTAACGTATCCATATAGAGGGGAAAGCCAATATTTGTCTTATCCCTTTTCCCTTCACTGTTTATTTTCCCACACCTCAATTTTCCCGAGAGAGGGAGAGCGAGAGATAGGGAGAGAACGAGGAAAAGAAAGAGACAAAGAGAGGGAGAAAAACAGAGAGGGAGTTTTTCAAGAGGTTTTTTTTTTATATTTACCTCAGTCAATCTGTAATCAGATTGCAGTGTGTGCGGTCAAGTAGATGGAAAATGGAAACCAGTTGACTGGAAAATGATGTAGGAGGGAGAGAGAGTGAGAGAGAGTGAGTGAGAGAGAGGTTGAAACTGATATATTGATGCTGAGACGTTTTGTGTCTTTCTTTTTGATAGAGAGGAAGAGAGAGACAGAGAGAGAGAGAGAGAGAGAGAGAGATGATTTTGTGTCTTTTTTTATCAGATTTTTTTTAGAGAGGGAGAGAGAAAGAGAGATAGAGGGAGAGAGAGAGATGTTTTGTGTCTAAATGGCAAAGAAGTGGTGGCTTTGTAAAGATGTTGACGATTGAATGCTTTCAGACCTATCTATGGTCAGATAACAAAGATATTGACAGTCAAAGGGAAATATTTTTGTAGATGTACTTCTTTTCATTTTTCTTTGAGTGAGGCTTTTCATTGATAAAACCTAGCACCCACAAAGGACATCACATTTCACAGTTTGCAATAGGCATGAGCATGAGTCATGATAATAATGATTTTTTTTTTTTTTTTTTTTTTAAAGGGTTTTACAAGAGACACAGTACATGATGTAGGTAACTGAAAGGCACAACTCAAAGATTGTCCTTGAAACTAGCCAGCCTAGTTTGGAAGGCAGCGCGTCTGCCTTGTAAGTTGTAAGCGCTAAGTCGCGGATTCGATTCTCGCCCTGACAGAGATTTATGTCTAATGACTAATGACCAGCACGCTGAATAAAACAGTTCCTATCGGATCGCTGAAGTTAAGCAACGTCGAGAGTGGTTACTAACTGAAAAGACCAGATGTCCATAAAAAAGAGGGGAAAACTGGGTTCTCTGTTACTTTCTGTACGTAGAAAAACATTCCTATATGACCTAGCATGGTGCCCGGAGTTAAATATTCTGATTTATTTCATTTTCTTTATACAGGATGTAACAAGGGGATTCTACTGCTATATGTATACAGGATGTAACGAGGGGATGTTTCTACTATTTCTTTCATTCATGTTTCCTCCGGCAAGAGATAGTCGAAACGGTTATTACTTATGTATACAGGATGTAACGAGGGGATGTTTCTACTATTTCTTTCATTCATGTTTCCTCCGGCAAGAGATGGTCGAAACGGTTATTACTGTTATTAGTTATTTGCAAAATGATTGTACATATTTTTCACCCCCGTTTTCGTAAGTTCTTTTCTCTCTCTCTCTCTCTCTCTCTCTCTCTCTTTCTCTCTGTCTCTCTTTCTTTCTCTTTCTTTTGAAATAAATTATTAAAAATAACCAACTAACTATCTTGGAAAAATAGACAAATAAAATCCCCTTTTCTGAAATTTCCTCTTCCCCCTTCTTTCCAATCGATAAACATATATTAGCTACCTACCACAATTTGAACAAAAAATAATCATTAGGTTTTATTATTATTGACTATTATTTTATATTTATTGTTTTTATTAGTTCAACAACTAAATACAAAAGTTCAGAACAAAAGGAAAATCCCATTGATTGCACAAGGAAGTAGAAATAAGTACCTCTCCCTCTCCCTCTCCCTCTCCCTCTCCCTCTCTCTCTCTCTCTCTCTCTCTCTCTCTCTCTCTCTCTCTCTCTCTCTCTCTCTCTCTATACCTACATACCTTGTGCACATCCATCTATCCTGGCCAATTCCAGGGGGCACCTACCCTATCACACTCCAACCTAATTCCCCTACAGGGGGGTCCGCCATTAATGTATCCATATAGAGGGGAAAGCCAATATTTGTCTTATCCCTTTTCCATTCACTGTTTATTTTCCCACACCTCAATTTTCCCTCTCCTCTTTTCCCTCGTCCCTCCTTTTCTCTCCATCCTCCCATCCATTCTCCTCCATTTTCCCATCCACCTTCTCCTTTTCCTAATGTCTCTCCCTCTCCTTCGTCAATTTTCCCATCCCTTTTTCTCTCTCTATCTATCCTCTATTGCTCTTCGCTTTTCTCATCATTCTTACCATCACCTCCCTCTTCCTCTCTCACTCTCTCTCTCCCTCTCCTTCGTCAATTTTCTCATCCCTTTTTCTGTCTTTTCCCATCCACCTGGTTCTTTCCCTATATTTCCTCGTCTCTCTTCCTCTTCCCATTACCTCCCTTTCCCCATTCCTTTCACCCTTCTTTCCATTTTCTCTCTTTTCCTGACCATCCCTCTTTCTCTCTATCTATCCTCTCTCTCTCTCTCTCTCTCTTTTCTCATCATTCTTACCATCACCTCCCTCTTTCCCTCTTCCCCCCTCTCTCTCTCTCTCTCTCTCTCTCTCTATCTCTCTCTCACTCTCTCACGTTTTGAGGTCCCTAAAACCTAAATTTCAAGTCACTTTGCAGACCCGGCCATCAAGACCACAAATCTGGTCTTAAGTTCCTGGACTATACAAATTTCTCTTTCTCCTCTTTCCTCTCTTCTTCCTCCCCTATCCTTCCTTCCAGTCTCATTTCCTCATACATCATTTACCTCCATCGTATTTTCCTTGTCCCACAAAGCTGTGTCCACTGTCCTCACAACATATCCATGTCGACTGAAGCCGTACACTGCCTCGACAGAATTATATTTACCTCTTCAACTCGTCCATCGACGGCATCGATCAGGTGTGGACACCGCTGAATAAGGAAAGTAATGTGTTCGGTCAAAATTTTCGATGGTCAGTTTTTAGTGCCAAAACACGTTTCGAGGTCCCTAAAACCTAAATTTAAAGTCACTTTGTAGACCCGGCCATCAAGACCACAAATCTGACCTGAAGTTCCTGGACTATACACATTTCTCTTTCTCCTCTTTCCTCTCTTCTTCCTCCCCTATCCTTCCTTCCAGTCTCATTTCCTCATACATCATTTACCTCCATCATATCGTTTTGTGTCTTTCTTTTTGATAGAGAGGAAGAGAGAGAGAGAGAGATGATTTTGTGTCTTTTTTATCAGATTTTTTTTTAGAGAGGGAGAGAGAAAGAGGGAGAGAGAAGAGAGAGATGTTTTGTGTCTAAATGACAAAGAAGTGGTGGCTTTGTAAAGATGTTGACGATTGAATGGTTTCAGACCTATCTATGGTCAGATAACAAAGATGTTGACAGTCAAAAGGAAATATTTTTGTAGATGTACTTCTTTTCATTTTTCTTTGAGTGAGGCTTTTCATTGATAAAACCTAGCACCCACAAAGGACATCACTTTTTTAGAGAGGGAGAGAGAAAGAGAGATAGAGGGAGAGAGAGAGATGTTTTGTGTCTAAATGGCAAAGAAGTGGTGGCTTTGTAAAGATGTTGACGATTGAATGCTTTCAGACCTATCTATGGTCAGATAACAAAGATATTGACAGTCAAAGGGAAATATTTTTGTAGATGTACTTCTTTTCATTTTTCTTTGAGTGAGGCTTTTCATTGATAAAACCTAGCACCCACAAAGGACATCACATTTCACAGTTTGCTATAGGCATGAGCATGAGTCATAATAATAATGATTTTTTTTTTTTTTAAGAGGTTTGACAGAGGGAACTGTAACTGCTATGGTCTTATCGTCCCGAAATCGAAGAGAGAAGGAAGATTTCTTCCCTTCTTCCTCCTTCCCCTCCTCTTCCTCTGTTCTTCCTCCTACTCCTCTTCCTCCTTCTTCTCTTCTTCTCCTCTTCCTCCTTTCTCTTCCTATTCCTAATAACTCTTCTTCCTCCTCTCCTCCTCTCCTTCCTTATCCTCCTTCTTCCTCCGTTCATACGTTCAAATATGATTACTTTTCCGACTCTTTCGCTATTCAAATCGTTTTTTCTATTTGTTCCTCCCTTCCCCTCTCCTCTCCCTCCTCGTCTGCTTTTTTATTGTTTGCTTAATATAATATTCAAACAGTGGAGTGTCGTGAGGTTTCCAAAAGGGGAAGCTATCAATCCATATACCTACAGTATGCGGAATGGCCAATCTGCTGATGGTCTGAGAATATCACATTGTGTACGAAGCATGAAAACACGAATTAGCGCTAGGCACGGAGCCCTAATTTGGGTAATTTCTGATGTGATCCATTTATGGATCACACCGGACATAGAGCACAACTATATTTTATTTTGCTGACACCAGAAGAAACTAAAACTAAGCATGATATACTGCATCAAACCACGTATTAGAGTATAGGTCTCCAATATAATCCATTTTTGTTTCACGGGCCTTAGATTGAAGGAAGTCTCGTGATACAAAAGTGGATCACACCGTATCACCAGCATAGTGACTGTGATACAAAAATGGATCACATCGTACACAATGTGATTCTTCGTCGCCTTTTCCCGTGCACACTGTACAGACAAGGTTGCCCTTTTTCGTCAGCCTCTCAATGAGCACTAGGGCGATTTTCAGCTGACATTTGGTTTTGCCTACAAATTTTACGAGTGGATGCCCTTCGTACTTAACCTCTGATGCTATTTTTTTAGCGAAAGAAATTTCAGACTATTATCCTTCTCCTCCCAGGGGCACGGTTGGTCCAGTGGTAACGCGCTTGCTTGCCATGCAGAAGGTCCCGGGTTCGAATCCCACCATCGACAAAAATTTGTACTCGTTTTTCGATTGCAAATATTTCAGCGGGTTACTTTCTGGTGTTCTCGTGTTGACCCAGCACCTAAATGGGAAGTATTGTGTCTCTTCTCGCCCATCTGATGAGGATGGGATAGAGAGGTTTCGTAGGATATTTTACCATTTTATTTTTTCAGGTCCACCCTAAAGGTATTCGCCATAGACAAAAAATTGTACGAGTGTTTCGATTGCAAATAAGTATTTTAACCGCTTGACCCAGCACTTAAATGGGAGATTTGTAGAAGCTTAACCCATCCTTTAGGGCTGTACAGCCCCTACACCTAAGCCTCTGATTGGGCTCTTTGTGTATGGAGTTAAGCACTTAAATGGGAAGTATTGTACCTATCTCTTATCGCCCATCTGATGAGAGATGAGAGCCATACTACGGTACGGGTATGCTGCGATACAGACTACACGAGTCTAATCTAGCAGTTGTTTCATCGCTACGAAATAAAAAAGACGATGAAATTCCCAGTGCTAGAAAAATAAGGAAAGTAAAAACTGATGTTATAATGTTGGATACCTTTCCGTTGTGCAGTAATGTATGAATAACTTATATTCTGTAAATTATTAGTGCAAGAGTTGAGAGGGGTGAAGACAGTAGAGAGGAAGCGAAACAGAGTGTTTAATTTACGCCACTCAATGAAAGGACAATATTTTAATATGGAGAGAGAGAGAGAGGAAGACCGAGAGAGAGAGAGAGAGAGGGAGAGAACGAGGAAAAGAAAGAGACAAAGAGAGGGAGTTTTTCAAGAGGTTTTTTTTATATTTACCTCAGTCAATCTGTAATATCAGATTGCAGTGTGTGCGGTCAAGTAGATGGAAAATGGAATCCAGTTGACTGGAAAATGATGTAGGAGAGAGAGAGAGAGAGAGAGAGAGAGAGAGAGAGAGAGAGAGAGAGTGAAACTGATCGGAAAGCCAGATTCAAGCTGACAGAATATCTTGAAGTTCTCCAATTCTAAATCCGGACTCACATCCAGTGTGAAAATGTTGTCGTTCAACGTTGTGACAGTCACGCGCATAGCGGCAGACTTTGGAAGTTGAAACACAGAGAATTTTCGGATTCTAGCTTCCAGGGGCAAGAATTTTCTGACTTTTGGCTTTCAAACACTGGGAATTTCGGATTTATGGCTTCAAAAGAGATGGATTTTCTGAAATTTTGGTGTCACAAAGATTTTTCTGAATTTCAGCTTCAAAATACGAAGATTTTCTGAACTGTAGCTTCAAAACAGAGAGGTTTTGTGAATTTTGGCGCCAAACCGCAAGAAGTCTGGAATGTGGCGTCTTCTGTCTCATTAATTCCAAATCCAAGCTTGGGGCCTTGGATGTAACAGCCCTTTTTGACCACCAAAGTTTTAGTAGGGTTTGATGATTTGGCTGTCGCTGATAAATTTATCGATTATCAACATCTAAAGCTCCACCTTAAATCCTGACTTACAGTACGTACAGATACAGAGGTATACTTTCAATTTATTACTCCTTATTTTTATCCCTATTTTTATGCCGATCAAACTGGTGTCGCATAAGGCAGAACTTTTTTTCCAAGAAACTTAACTGCCAGTTACTTTTTTCCAGTAAAATGAAAAAAGAAAAAAATATATTTTTTTTCAATATTCAACAAAGAAAATGAAACAATAAAAGGACTGAGAGAGAGAGAGAGAGAGAGAGAGAGAGAGAGAGAGAGAGAAAGCACGTGAGCGACATAAACGATAAAAACGACG
>NW_007379570.1:35740-47235 GCF_000475195.1 Diaphorina citri
AATTAGTGGCTAACGCGGTCACTTGGGGGGGAGTACTGTGGCGCTCACAACAAATATAATCTTACATACCTAGAAAACGCAGGTTCTCGTTTCTCCACAATTTCCATCTCGGAAGTTTAAATAGCACTTCCAAATTCTTGGCCAGCACCTGAGAGCTATACCGGAATTCCGTTGACGCAACAGTTGATGAACAGCATCACCTAGGGGTTGGATGGACGAGAATGCCGAGGGCATTAATCCCTTCCCTTTTTCTAAAAGAGATTTGACAGAGGGAACTGTAACTGCTAAGGTCTTATCGTCCCGAAATCGAAGAGAGAAGGAAGACAGGATAGGAGAAAGCCAATTTTACTTAGGTTATTTATGAAAATGGATAACTTACGAGTTGGTTATTTATCCTGACTCGGAGTTTCGTCTATTTCATAGACATTTTCATAGACAGGAAGAAGATACGAAAAGATACAAAATCAACTTGAAACATTTTTCTTTTCTTTTACATACTTTTCTTAGCCTATAGGTACTACTTATCTTGCTAAAGAAATAGCAAAGATTGAGTGCGAAGGGCATCCACTCGTAAAATTTGTAGCCAAAACCAAGTTAGTGTCAGGCCGTGGTTATGAACAGGGCTGAGATGAGCTCGGACGACGTGAGATAGCTGTCCCGGCGGCAATTTTTAAAATTCATTTTATATTGTTAAATAATAATAATGTTAGTGTTTTCAAACTCTGCTTATTCCCCATCCGTGGCACAAGCTCTGCTTATACGGATGGGTATACCATTTTTATATATAAAAGTCCAGTAAGTTCTGAGTGTTTCATTGAAAAATAATAAATGTAAACTTTTTATAAATTAAAATTAAATAATAATAACAAATCATGTACATTGTACACAGTGAAATGCAGGAAACTGGAATACCTTGGACACATCTTCAGAAACGAAAAGAAGTATGGACTCCACAAATGCATCCTACAGGGAAAGATAGATGGAAAAAGGAGTGTTGGAAGAAGACGAATATCCTGGCTGAAAAATCTAAGAACCTGGTTCGACACCTCAACAACAAGACTCTTCAAAGCTGCAGCCAACAAAGTCATGATTGCCAGGATGATTGCCAACATTCGTTAACGGATAGGAACTAGAAGAAGAAGAAGAAGAAGAAGAATCCTGTTTGACAGTTGGGTTTTCCTTCTTCCTCTGAATCTTTTTTCTCTTCTCTTTTTAATTCTCTCCTTTTTTTTCCTCTCTTTCTTTCCATCCCTTTCTCCTTGTCTTTGTCTTTCTCTCTCTCTCTCTCTCTCTCTCTCTCTCTCTCTCTCTCTTTTTTTTTGAGATTTTAAAAATTTTTTCTCTTCTCTTTTAATTCTCTCCTTCTTCCTCCTCTCTTTCTTTCTTTTCATCCTATTCTCCTTGTCTTTCTCTCTCTCTCTCTTTAAGATTTTAAAATAAATACCCAGGAAAGGTTTCTAGAGAAAATCCGCCATTACGGTCCAATAAACAGCGAAGTATTAGGTATCCAAAACCCAGAATGACCTACATAATATTGAAAGTATGTACAATCTATTCTATTCTATACTATACTATAGTAAAATTCTATTCTACGCTTCTCTTGTCTAGGTATTCTACTTTATGCTATATATCTAATCACTCCAGCTAATATTAGCTGTTTTGTTTAAGACCTCAAATAAAGTTCAATACATAATATTGAAAGTATGTACCATCTATTCTATTCTAGGTATACTATAGTAAAATTCTATTCTATACGATATTAGAGTTCCGGAATCCAGTCACCCGATTGGGCTGCCGGCAGTGCCGGCACCCTAGTTGCGACAGACTTTGATGAATATTTTCATCAAAGAAGTTTTTTATTTTTATGTCCCTGATTAAAATTTCATTCACTTTCATGAAAAATCTCATTAAATTGGACATTATTTTGAATCCTCAACTTTCGACATAGGTACGTACATACGTTGGGAAAGCCCCTGTATGAGTTCAGAACAAATATATTGCCAGCCTAGTTAGCTTGGTTGGTAGAGCGTCTGCGGGTTCGATTCCCGCCCGGAGCAGATTTTATCCTGAGCGAATAATGTTCGCTCTCGGAACGGCTGGCTTTCTCCTATCCTGTTTTCCTTCTCTCTTCGGTTTCGGGACGATAAGACCTTAGCAGTTACAGTTCCCTTTATCAAAACCTCTTGGGCTCGGTGAATTCTAAATAATTTGAATTACCTATCCTTATCATACCCCCTGTATACACACACGCCAGGTCTTTACACACATGTTGTGTTTAAGGAGGGCCAAAACTTAGTATTTATCATGTGGAAATATAAATACACATAATATATCTAGTATAAATATTTGAAGACCTACACACACGATGGAACTTTTGCCTTTCAAAACATCAGAGCTCTTTATCTTTCCCCTCCCCTCTCCCCTCAGCTCGTACATATGTGCCAGTTCCTTTGGTAGCAATATTCCACGGACGTGACTTCTGCACAAGTACCGTTAAGAATACAACACATCGAACAGACCATGAAAATTAGGAATTAGGTACATACATATGTATAAATATGATATACCCATCCGTAAAAGCAATGCTTGCGCATCAGTTATATTTCTGTCTACTGACAGGAAATTTTCCAAGCAGCCATAAAGTTAGAACTAGGTATTTAATTTGCAAAGTATCCATTATGTATTCGCTTTGAGTGAGCCTTTGCAGTCTGCAAGTGTGTATCTTTGTTTACGTATTACCTAGGCATCTCTCACCTTCACCAAGACTAGAACCTTAGAAGTCTAAGAACACTCCAGTCCAGTTCTAAAGTCACAAATCCAATTGATTCTCGCCAAATAACTGTACTGGAGTTACTGGACTTAGGTGGTATTTACTGGAGGCTAGTAGCTGAACGGACAACTGACAAATAGTTTCTTAGAATCCAGCTATAACGGCCTGAAATCAGGAGTTAGGTACATATGTATAAATATGATATACCCATCCGTAAAGCAATGCTTGCGTATCAGTTAGATTTCTATCTACTGACAGGAAATTTTCCAAGCAGCCATAAAGTTAGAACTATTTACATTGCAAAGTAACCATTGTTTTTATTATAATTTATTTGCTTTGAGTGAGCCTTTGCAGTCTGCAAGTGTGCATCTTTGTTCACGTATTACCTAGGCATCTCTCACCTTCACGAAGACTAGAACCTTAGAAGTCTAAGAACGCTCCAGTCCAGTTCTAAAGTCACAAATCCAATCGATTCTCGCCAAATAACTGTACTGGAGTGTTACTGGACTTAGGTGGTATTTACTGGAGGCTAGTAGCTGAACGGACAACTGACAAATAGTTTCTTAGAATCCAGCTATAACGGCCTTGTACAATACAGCTATATCTGAAGTTTTAGACCACCTTATTCGGTTTACCTGTTCCTCCGATCTCGCTCTTCAATCTGTTCGTTCAACACGGACGCAAACCGTTCCAAATTTCCCGACATCAACGCATCATACAGGCGCGGATTGTTCGCCTTGAGAAGCGTCAGCTGTTTCGGATCCGACAACAGGAGATGTCGTATGTGTTCCGGATCGTACGTGTGTGACGCTGACGTACACGCTGACGGACCATTTCCTGACGTACCGCACGCTGACGGACCACTTCCTGACGTACCACATGCTGACGTACAATCAATCAATATCAAATTATCAGTGGTAAAGCAGAGCTTTTTCTCAATTTCTGTGGGTATCGCAGCTATGTGCCTCCTTTGCAATCAATTTTCATACTTAAATACATTTTTTTACACTGGTAATGCAGCCACTGGTCGCTACTCGATGAAAGTAGCTACTCAATTGTCCTCACGAGGCTGAGTGCACTTCGAACTCCAAGCACAGAGCCGAAAAAACTTCGACCCCGCCGGGAATCGAACTCGGGATACTCGGCCACGGAAGTTGCTCCTCACACATCGAAGCGTTTACCCCTTCATGTGATTTTAATTACGGTTAGTTGTAAAGTAACTTCCCGAGATCAATAATAGGCTGTTGATACTAATGTAAGTAACCTCCGTGGCCGAGTGGGTATCACACTAGGCTTGCACGCAGGAAGTCCGGGTTCTATTCCTGGCGGGGTCGAGGTTTTTTTCGGCTCTGTGCTTGGAGTTCGGGGTGCACTCAGCCTCGTGAGGACAATTGAGTAGCTATTTTAATCGAGTAGCGACCAGTGGCGGCATTACAAGTCGAAGAGACGAGCGATAATAAATATGATGATTGAGTAAATGAAAGACTTAATGAAAAAAAAAATTGACCCGATTACATTACTTTCCTTCCTATAGGTCCTATAGGATAAGGAAAGTAAAAAGAGAAAAAAAGTATTCTCCTCCAAATACAGTCCTGTTACTCCCCCAAGAGGGGGAGTAACAGGACTTTTCAGTCCCATTCTGTCCCATTTTTTTGCGACAGAAACGGGGCTTTTCAGCTTTTTTTTTTTAATTTAAACCTAATCAGGTGAAAACACCCTCTTTGTCCTCTATTCTGCCCCTCTGTTAAAATACCCTCCTATTCTATTTTCCTTAACACATTTACTATCACAATGTCTCTACTACTATGTACCTATCATTACCAGTTGTATTTTATTTTGCCATTTTCTACTACCACCTATTAATTTACATTTACATTTACCTACCTTTTTTTTTCTAGTTACTTAAGCAAGGTCTTTTTACTGAATTGTTACTTGTATGTATTGTTCTTTAACCCATCAAATATACGAGACCTTGCTTAGACTGCTAGGGTAAAGGGACTTTTCAGTCCTATTCGGGCAGGATAAACAAGGTATATTCTATTCTATTCTATTCTATTCTATTCAAATCTATTCTATTTTATTCTATTCTATTCTATATCGTTTTCCCAGAGAGAAGATGGCGCAAGCGTACGATTTCGCGCTGGACAAGATAGGCATGGATCTGCATTCGTTCCCGATCTGGAACGACTACATCAACTTTCTCAAGGGTGTAGAGGCGGTCGGTTCGTACGCTGAGAACCAGAAGATAACGGCCGTGCGTAAGGTGTGCCAACGTGGGGTGGTGAACCCGATGCAGAATAGTTGCATCCCTTTACTTTTCAGTCTCATTTCGGCAGTCTAAACAGGGTACATTCCATTTCTTTCTTCTCCTCCACAGTGAAGTATGGAACCGGTTTCTAGAGTTCGAGTCGAACATTGGCGACTTGGCCTCGATCGTGAAAGTAGAAAAGCGACGCTCTGCGGTGCTAACCAAGATGGCGGAGTTCGAAGGGAAAGATACGGCCCAGCTTGTGGACCGCTACAAATTCCTTGATCTCTATCCTTGCTCCCCGGCCGAACTCAAATCTATTGGATACACAGGTAAGACATGTTACCGCACAGACCACACGAGTTCGACATAGGGTGAAAGTCTCTGTATAGATTCTTAGAAGCTTAACCCATTCTTTAGGGCTGTTTGCCTCAGACGTAAGCCTCAGAGTGGGCTTTTTGTGTGCGACGATCGACATACATACACGAGGTCCAGTAGCTCAGAAGTAAGTAAAACGGTAAACTAACACTACTAATAATCCGGGAGGCTAGGGTTTGAGATCTAGAAGCGACATGAAAACTTTGTAGCGTCATTTCGAGGCGGTTATTTGTAAATTTATCACATCATTTGTAAATCTTGTCTCCTATATTCTATTCTATTCTATTCAAATCTATTCTATTCTATTCAAATCTATTCTATTCTATTCAAATCTATTCTATTCTATTTTCTATTCTATTCTATTCAAATCTATTCTATTTTATTCTATTCTATTCAATTTTATTCTATTCTATTCTATATCGTTTTCCCAGAGAGAAGATGGCGCAAGCGTACGATTTCGCGCTGGACAAGATTGGCATGGATCTGCATTCGTTCCCGATCTGGAACGACTACATCAACTTTCTCAAGGGTGTGGAGGCGGTCGGTTCGTACGCTGAGAACCAGAAGATAACGGCCGTGCGTAGAAATTTCCCATACGGAATTTACGCGAAAAGGACCATATAATACCGAAAATCCGAAAAACATCGAAATCCCGATAATATCGAACATCGAAGCTTATAGATTCTTAGAATTTTAACCCATTTTTTAGGGCTGTTTGACACTACACCTAAGCCTCGGAGTGGGCTTTTTGTGTGCGACGATCGACATACATACACGAGGTCCAGTAGCTCAGAAGTCAGTAAAACGTTAAACTAACACTACTAAGTAAGTAAAACGTTAAACGTTCCCCATCCGTGGCACAAGCTCTGCTTATACGGATGGGTATACCATTTATATGAAAAATATATTATCTGAGTTTTTTGTCGATCAAAAATATAAATGGAAACTTATTGAAAAAAAAACTACTAATAATCCGGGAGGCTAGGGGTTGAGATCTAGAAGCGACATGAAAACTTTGTAGCGTCATTTCGAAGCGGTTATTTGTAAATTTATCACATCATTTGTAAATCTTGTCTTTGTAAAAGAACCTTGGTATTTATGTATTTTATTATTTTGTAAAAGATTGGTAACAAAGCAATCTCCGTGGCCGAGTGGGTATCACACTAGGCTTGCACGCAGGAGGTCCGGGTTCGATTCCCGGCGGTGCCGAGGTTTTTTTAAGGTAAGTAAATAGAATAGAATAGAATCTGAAGCATAGAATAGAGCTCTTTTTTGGTTCGTTTCGGCCTCAAAGGACCACGGAATTCTTAACTCTATGGTTTTTGCTTTCTCTTGTGCCAGTATATCTTCATCCTAGAATGGTCGGCCTTTCTCTCCTCAGACCACTTGCTGTTGGGTCTTGCTGTGGTGGAAGTCATTGGTTTTAGTTTGTTTGTGGACTTCTATCCGAGTCCACGAACTTATCAAACGACCACGTATGCTAATATTGCTAATAATTGTATTTTTATTTAATTTTACTCAGGCACTTACTTTTCATTGTCAGCTGTTGTTGATGTCAATAGAAAAGTATCCGAGTCCACGAACTTATCAAACGACCTCGTTTGCTAATATTGCTAATTGTATTTTTATTTAATTTTACTCAGGCACTTACTTTTCATTGTCAGCTGTTGTTGATGTCAATAGATCACAGATTACCTACGCTTGAAGACAGCTGTTCTGAAAATCTGGACCTCGTTCCATAGCAAAATTGGCCATTGACAAAAGTTCTATAGGTAGGTAAACTTTGTTATTGAGAGCCCAATACAAAGTTGTAAAGTTGCTTTCAGGATAATAGGTAGGTAACTATATACCTACTAGACAAGTACAACACACAGTATTTCCAGAAGCCCACGAACACAAATCACTTGAAAACTTAATGCATTGAAAAACACTCGCTAAAGTTGCTTTCAGGATAATAGGTAGGTAACTAGATACCTACTAGACAAGTACAACACACAGTATTTCCAGAAGCCCACGAACACAAATCACTTGAAAACTTAATGCATTGAAAAACACTCGGTATTTTTTATTAAGTTAAAGGGACAACACTTTAACGCTATAATCAATGTATCGAATACCTACTTCCCTACTACTTAGAACTTAGATCAGCACTCAACAGGAACACAGTAACACACAGTAAAATTTAAATTTGAAATTATAAAAGCCGTTAGCTTTAGATAAGTTAAAGGGACAACACTTTAACGCTATAATCAATGTATCGAATACCTACTTCCCTACTACTTAGAACTTAGATCAACACTCAACAGGAACACAGTAACACACAGTAAAATTTAAATTTGAAATTATAAAAGCCGTTAGCTTTAGCTCGAAGAGGAGCAGTAGCCTCGATGAAAATGAAACTTGACTACCTATTGAATTTCAAAACTTTTCGCCAAACAGTTTGCGCTGCATATTGCATAGTTTTAAAGAGTTAACAGGCGTTTTTTTTTTCAAGAGCCGCAAATCCGCTGCTTCAAAGTTCCAACATGGCTGCCGGTTTTGTTTACAACTCGGTGCGGACTGCGGACTCTACTTAGAACTTAGATCAGCACTCAACAGGAACACAGTAACACACAGTAAAATTTAAATTTGAAATTATAAAAGCCGTTAGCTTTAGCTCGAAGAGGAGCTGCAGTAGCCTCGATGAAAATGAAACTTGACTACCTATTGAATTTCAAAACTTTTCGCCAAAGAGTTTGCGCTGCATATTGCATAGTTTTAAAGAGTTAACAGGCGTTTTTTCTTTCTTTTTTTTTTTCAAGAGCCGCAAATCCGCTGCTTCAAAGTTCCAACATGGCTGCCGGTTTTGTTTACAACTCGGTGCGGACTGCGGACTGCGGAGTGCGGAGTTTTCTTTACTTTTTTTTGAACTTTTTAAATTTTGATTTTTAATTATTTGATTTTGATTAATTTGATTGCTGATGCAGTTTGTTCATTTCATGATTTCACTTTTCTTTTTGAGCGAAAAAGAAAAGAAAAAAGCAGAAGCCTGTCCTTTCCTTCAAATGAAAGTCTACTAGCCAGCCAACTCAGGAAACCATGACAGAGGAGAGTTTTCTTTACTTTTTTTTTTGAACTTTTTAAATTTTGATTTTTAATTATTTGATTTTGATTGCTGATGCTGATTTGCTGATGCAGTTTATTCATTTCATGATTTCACTTTTCTTTTTGAGCAAAAAAGAAAAGAAAAAAGCAGAAGCCTGTCCTTTCCTTCAAATGAAAGTCTACTAGCCAGCCAACTCAGGAAACCATGACAGAGGAGAAAATCATAACTGCAGTGGTCAGTATTCTACTATTCAAGTTTCTGTTTTCCCGTGAAGGTTCTTTTTTTTTCAAGAGGTTTGACAGAGGGAACTGTAACTGCTAAGGTCTTATCGTCCCGAAATCGAAGAGAGAAGGAAGACAGGATATAGAAGAAAGCCAGCCATTCCGAGAACAAACACTATCCCATGAGGATAAAATCTGCCCCAAGTGGGAATCAAACCCATGGCCTAGCACTTACAAGGCAGACACACTACCAACTAAGCTAACTAGGCTGGCAAGCTTTTCAAGTTTGTTTTCCCTTGAAGAAGTTTGATAGAGTGAACTGTAACCGCTAAGGCCTTGTTGTCTCGAAATCAAAGAGAGAAGTAAAATAGGATAGGAGAAAGCCGGAGAAAATAGCAGAAATAGGAATTCCGAGAACAAACCTTATCCCTTCAGATTAAAATCCACCCCGGGTGGGAATGAAACCCGTGGCCTAGTGCTTACATGGCAGATGTGCTACGAACCAAGGTAACTAGGCTGGCTTTCAATATTCTGTTTTCCCTTGAAGAGGTTTGATAGAGGGAACTGTGTCTTAGGTCTTATCATGCTGAAATTGAAGAGAGGACAAGATAGGAGAAAGCCAGTTGTTCAAAGAACATCTTACATATCTGATTTTACATGATCATTGTTGACAGGAATGGGCTAATGAGAAGTTACGCAGAGCTCAGAGTGCAATCAACGAGAATCCATGGGACATTGTTCTATGGTTAAACCCTCAACAGACCATTTTTTGACAAAAGCAATCCTGAAAATGCCCATTTTTTTATTATTGTTTAAACTTTTTACATGATCATTGTTGACAGGAATGGGCTAATGAGAAGTTACGCAGAGCTCAGAGTGCAATCAACGAGAATCCATGGGACATTGAAGCATGGGGGATTCTTATCCGAGAGGCACAGACACGGTGGATCAATGAAGTTCGGCCATTCTTCGAACAGTTAGTGACCACCTATCCAACGACAGGACGCTATTGGAAGATTTACATAGAACAAGAGGTGGGTTGTATGTTGGGTATTTAGAAATAGACCAATAGATATCTTGTTAATAGTGAGCTTGAACATAAAAGATTGCAAAGAGAAAACCAATTAATATATTTTATTGATGGACTGCCCAAAGTTTTGATTGTGAAAATGTCACAGCAAACTGGTTGCCCTAAACATTAGAGTCAAAATATCTTGAACATAAAAGATTGCAAAGAGAAAACCAATTAATATATTTTATTGATGTACTGCCCAAAGTTTTGATTGTGAAAATGTCACAGCAAACTGGTTGCCCTAAACATTAGAGTCAAAATATTAATTCAAGATGTTTATCTAATTTTTCCCATATCAGGATCATACTACATGGCTGGTTGACTACACTACATATTTATTTAGCCATTGTATTCAATGGAGCAGTTGCAGTTGGGTAAAAATTATGAATAAAAGGTCGATTCCTACGTAAAAAGTTGTGAAAAATCCAAATCTGAAGTATTATTGTTTAAACATTTTACATGATCATTGTTGACAGGAATGGGCTAATGAGAAGTTACGCAGAGCTCAGAGTGCAATCAACGAGAATCCATGGGACATTTAGTTCTTCGCTAATTTCAGCTTCTCTAAAATCTTTCTCTATATAAATATATAAATGGTATACCCATCCGTATAAGCAGAGCTTGTGCCACGGATGGGGAAAGAAATGGTTTATAGTGTTTGTAACAATATAACTGTACTTTTTATCAAGGAGATAGCGACCTAATATTAAATTAAATAATAAAAATAAACCGGTATTTGAACTTAATATTTCATCCTCATCTCCTTCACAGATTACATCGCCTACGAGCAAAGCATTAACCCGATCATTGCCGAGAAGATCATCCTGGTTGCGATCAATTGACTTGGACTCGAACCGACAACCTCGTTAAATCTTTAAAAAGAAGAAGAAGAAGAAGGAGAAGGAGAACTGAACTGAACTGAACTGAACTGAACAAGGTTATTATATTTTTAACAAAAACAAATTATACAAAAATAATCCCTAAGCTAATAACTAACTTCTACGGGATTTTCTTCTTCTTAAGTAGGTATCATGCTTTCTTCATTGTTTTCCTTTAGTCTTGATTTTCTTCAATAAGTTGTTCTCTTATTTTCTCTTTTACAGAATATTTGTCCTCAAATTCATCATATTCTTTACAGTATTTATTTAATAGTTTTGGAAGTATGTGTTTTAGAAGAAGAAGAAGAAGAAGAAGAAGAAGAAGAAAAAGAAAATTACGGAACAATAAAATTTTCGCGCTATCATTTCACTTTTCACTGTTAAAAAACGAAGAAAGATAATTATTGACCCTCGAAGTAACGCCCAACGCCCAAGTAGCCTATTGAAATTATCAAACAATCAAACGAAAGAACAAAACCGATTGAGCCTACTCTCTGATGTATAAATAAATTGACCCGGCCTGAGTTTATGTCTGCATGGGAAATTATACCGAGAAAAATATGTCTTCTGAGTTCATTACTCAACTAACAATATGCCGGCCCAAGTCGACATATACGATAAGGTAGCCTAATGCAGCGAGAGACATCAAACTACAACGAGCAGCGAGAGAGAGAGGAGAGAGAAACTGATTTACCGTGAGAAAATTAAAAACACATTAAAAAATGTGAGAGAGAAAAAGAGAGAGGGAAGGAACATGAAAATTTAACAGAAAAGAAAAAAAAATGAACAAAGACGATGAAAAAAGAAGAAGAAAAAAAGAGCAAAGAAAGATGAAAAGAGAAG
>NW_007379571.1:0-45334 GCF_000475195.1 Diaphorina citri
ACTGGGCCCTGCTCCTCCAGACAATTGGCGTGATACTTTCTCAATATGTTGAGCAGTAATGTCTACATGAATCATCATGGGCAACTCCGGGCATTCAATGAAATCTTTAGCATTAGGAATTTTACGTTCAGAGTGTTTTTCTTGCATGACTTGAAAACTGAATTGTCTCCAACCTTGTCATTGGCATTCAATATGCCTCCTCCTGAACGGTCCGTAATCCATCTGACAGCTTGACTTATTTTACCTTTAACCAATAGGATTACTGATAATTAGCGGGAAAATTTAAATGTGTGTTTTTTTTTTAAATAAATATTTCTAGCCTCGTCACCTAAACCCCCTCCTCGTAAGATATGGGACGTTCATCTTCTGGTGGACTGGTTGAGGAGTAATCCCCCATCTCCATCCAACCATTTTGAAGTATCCCGTCATGTTGCCCTGCTCCTCCTTCTGGCGTCAGGCAGGAGGGTACATGATCTCACCCTCCTTTCCCTAGATCCGGGCCACTTTCAAGTCCTTGAAGGCTCAATTGTGCTCTGGCCTATGCCAGGTTCGAAAACCGATACAGAATCACACTCCCAGTCAGGCTGGAAAATTTTGTTCAACCTGTCTGAACCTCTTTTTGACATTGCTTCCTGGATCAAAGTACTTTCCACTCTGTCAAACCGTCGTATGGGCACTAAAAGGTGTTCAAGCCTCTTCATCACAACTAGGGGCTCAATCCGTCCTGCCTCTCGTTCAATCATTGCAGGTTGGGTGAAGACAGCCCTGGTGGCAGCAGGGATTCTTGCCTCTCCAGGTAGTGTCAGGTCAGCTGTAGCTACTTTCCGCTACAATGCGGATATTCCGCTGGACACTATCCTAAAACAAGGAAACTGGCGAGGCCAGGTCAACTTCTTTAAATATTACTACAGGTCATGCCAAGGCACCCCTCGTAGGCCTACCCCTTCTCTGTTGTCCTCCTTTGAGGCAGTTACCTGAGTGCAAGTTTGTGTTCCCCACCCTGTTAATATGTATGTTTCTGTAAACCTGTCATAATAAATGCTCTGTTCCTGTTAATATGTATGTTTCTGTAAACCTGTATATAAATGCTCTGTTCCTGTTTACCAATATAAGATGTTGTTCTTGTTCTAACTGCACCCTGCTCTTTTTATTACTGTGCTGTTTAGGTATCCTGAAGTCAGCCTTCCAAGGGCATAGGGCCCCTGAGCTGACAAGGTTAGTTAAATTCTTCCAGTGCGCTTCTCTAGGCCAGCAGATATCAAATACATCTCATCTGGGTCAAGCGGAAGCACAGACCCCAAAATATTTCGGTTTTTCCCCCTCTGGGTTAAAAACTGTTATTTTGGGTCTTGCTGAAGCTTGACCCAGCCTTAAGGCCTTGCCGTCCTGCACTGATGTTTCATAACAAATCTTGCAGCCTAGAGAAGCCCACAGAGGTATCTCGGAACGAAGTAGGGCCTTTACACACGAGGGAAAAAGTAGGACGCAGTCTCATCTGGGTCAAGCTTCAGCAAGACCCAAAATAACAGTTTTTAACCCAGAGGGGGAAAAACCGAAATATTATAATGCTGGCTACCCAAACCAAACATGGCTCTGTTTTAGCAAACATGAAATTATTGACATTATAATGCTGGCTACCCAAACCAATTCAAACCCTGCAGTCCTTGCACAACCTTCATCTACCCAAGAAGTGGTTCATAAATAGGTCAGTGTGATTTCTCAATTATTTAGCCTTAAGATACCATGTTTTTTACTTACAATTACACGATGCGCATTTCGATCATTGGATCATCATCAGGTGGATATGTCAAAAAGCACGTATATCGGTAACATTTAACACTAAAACACTGGTAACATTTAACACTAAAACATGGGAAATAAAATAAACAGCTGGTGATTTGAACCATTGTCAAAGTCGACTGAATTTCACAGTTATTGTTTTTATTTTGAATGATATCATCGGTAACATTTAACACTAAAACACGGGAAATAAAATAAACAGCTGGTGATTTGAACCATTGTCAAAGTCGACTGAATTTCACAGTTATTGTTTTTATTTTGAATGATAGGTAAACTACTCATGATATTTCAAAATGGCCTTGAATGCTTTGCCAAAGCTTGAAAGTGTGAATTTTAACCATGATGACCTAAAAGATTTTCAAAGAAGATTTAATCTCTACCTGCTTGCAAACTCTCTTGATAACAAAGAAGAGAAAGTAAAAGTTGCATACTTGCGACTGGGTCTTCCAGCAAAAATAAATGATATACTCGACAAATTTTCAGAGGTTAATCTGACTGTCTCTAAGGTTTTTCAAGAATTAAAGGACAATTTCCTGCCTGAGACAAACACCTGTTTTGCCCAATTTCAATTTTTTGGTCTTGAACAAAAGGAGGACACATTCAGTGAGTACCTAGCAACCCTCCAGCAGTTAGCCAGTCAGTGTAATTTTGGTGACCAATCAGACTCTATTGTAAAATCAAAGCTTGTAGCAGGCCTTAAGGACAGATCATTAAAAAGGCACCAGTCTCTTCGGAGGCGTGGGTTCGTATCCCACCGCTGCCACCATGTTTCGTGGGTTTAAGATCTAAGATCGCAAGAGAAAAACTTCTGTGGAGTGTGGTCCAGTGCAAAAATTAAGACTGACTTTATTAGTTCCCAAAACTCATTGACCACAAAAATCCGGAACCCCGCTGGCGAGTTAGCCACTATTAAACATAAGGATGGTTGCTTTCATTGTGGATTGTTATGTCACTCTGAGTTTTCTTCCTGTATATTGAGAACTGGTGGTGAGAGTTGTTGTTCTTTATTGTGAGGTCCAGGAAATTAATTTGCTTGTTTACTTAATTAGATCAGTTATAAGTTATAATGTAAAAACAGTTGGATTAGAATTAAAAAAAAAATCACCTCAAACAATCAACTTTTCTCACTTTGTTTTGTTTTTGTAAATTTGTACCTATCTAGGATTCCAAGCTGAGTTTTAAAAAAAAAAAAAATCACCTCAAACAATCAACTTTTCTCACTTTGTTTTGTTTTTGTAAATTTGTACCTATCTAGGATTCCAAGCTGAGTTTAAGGTAGCTCATTCCCTATCTTAAGTTTAACTTCAAAATATTGTTATTCAAGTTAAACTTGAGTTAAATTTTATTTTCATACATACCATTTTGAGCTAAAGTTTAACTTAAGCAAGATTTTTCATCTCAAGTTAAGCTTTCATTTATTTTTATCACTTTATTTATTCTTTCTTCATTTATTCTTTATTTATTTTATTATTGCAACCTTCCTCCGTTTCAACTTATCTGCTTCTTCTTCTTCTTCTTCATCATCCAAACATATAGAAATTGCAGCTAATTCGAAATTTGTGAACTTACTCAGACTCATTTTACAAAAAAAAAATTATTTTTTTCGGAGTTTTGACCTCAGATTTGGATTTTTCCCAACTTTTTACAAAGGAATCGACCATTTATTTAAAATTTTTACCCATTTACAACTGCTCCATCATTGTCATTAAAGTATTTGAAGTTGAGAAACGTCCAGCGGGGATAAAACTGGTACGGGTGACCGATATATCGCCGGATAATTGTCGATAGGTATATCGCCAAAAAAATATATCGATATAAATCGATATATCGACGAAAAATATATCGATATATATCGGTTTTCGATATATCGCAATATCCCTAAGTAATTCAGTAGTCAGCAGTGTCTCCAGACTTAGTGATTTTTCACTAAATTTAGTGAATTCTTGGCAAATCTAGTGATTTAGTGATTTGAGGTCAAAATCTAAGTCAGTACTTTACTTCGACTTCCAATCCAACTTCCAGACAATCCAGACCTTTCAGTAGCCAGTAGGTAATATAATAGGTATAGGTTACTTTACTTCGACTTCCAATCCAACTTCCAGACAATCCAGACCTTTCAGTAGCCAGTAGGTAATATAATAGGTATAGGTACCTAATTACCTATGCAAATTCAAATTCCCAGTTTCCAGTTTCCCTAGCCCTAGTCCACTGTTCACTCGTTCACTGATTCAACCTGTTGTATTAATCTCTATTACAAAGAAAGAAAAAAACTTTTTTTTCACTTTTCGTTTTCGCTTTTCTCTTATCTAAATCGGAAGAATATCCGCTTAGTCACCAGCCTGATTACCGGGCATTGTGGACTAAGGAAACACCTACAAACAATGGGCCTACGTTTTCGCTTTTCTCTTATGAAATCAAGTTATCATTATGACTATGTCCTCTACAAACAAAAGAAATATTGAAATCAAAGCTAGGATCAAGAACTTTGAAGACTTTATTAAAGCTGCCAAACTGGCTACTAATGAAGAAGGAAAAGTAATTGAGCACATAGACATATTTTATAATGCTGTCGGAGAGAACAATCCTAGATTAAAACTCAGAACTATAAAGGTAATTTTTTTCCCCAATAAATTTATTATAAAAGGGGCACAACTTTGAATATCATTAGCCCCCTTATGAATGAAGGTAAAGTACCTAACTTTGAAGTTTGGGGCATAACATGTAGAAGAGTAAAGCCTGATTCACACTTTAGTGCCAGTCAAGGTCCGGTAACGGTCTGATCAAAAGATTGAGTATTCACACTATCATCCAAAAAGTCCGAAGCATCGGTCGAGATGAATCTGGTTAGGGGGGGGAAAGATGGGGGAACCCAGGGACAGGGATTTCTCCCACCAACCTATCTCCTCCAGAACCGACAGAGGAATTGAGGAGAGGAGAGGGGAGCAGGTCCGGAGGCGAGAGGCTGCCCTTTGAATTCTCCGGGAATGAAGACGACCCAGAGGAACAACAAACGAGGCGAGGCTGAGATGCCCGAGGAGGGATCTGGCGGTCTCTACGTTCCAAAGCTTCAAGCGGAGGAGATGTTGGAGAATTCCCTTCAGGACCAGCTGCTTGTCCAATGGGAGCCACATCAGGTCCTGGTGAGGGTCCCACATCAGCCCCAGAAATTGAAGGGCTTGGGAGGGAGTCAGCTGTGACTTTGACAGGTTTACCAGCCAACCCAGCTCCTGTAAGAGAGAGACTGCTTGCTCCCCCTGAACCTTGAGGACAAGAGGACTCTGGTGTACCAAGCAAAAATCGTCTAGATACACGACAACCCTCATGCCCCGCTCCCGAAGAAGGCTGGCCACCCAGTTGGACAGGGAAGAAAATGCCTGAGGAGCTGAGGCCAGACCGAATGGGAGGCAGGTCATCACCAGAGTCTTCCCTTCGTAGGACAGGGCCAGGAACCTCTGGTGTGCCTCCTTCACTGGCACCTGAAAATATGCCTGTGAAAGGTCCACCTTGATCATGAAGTCCCCTCTCTGTAGAAAGGAGGGGATCCTTTGGTGATTGATCAGCCGAAAGCTTTTGGTTGCCAGGAACAAATTCAACCGCTTCAGGTTCAGTATGGGCCTGGTCGCTCCATCCCCCTTTGGAACAAGGAATAGGCGGGAGAGGAAGCCCATGGAACAATCCGCCTCTTTCAGGGTCCCATTCCGCGGCATCTCCCTGATGTGGCCTGACATAGCAGGGGAGATGGGGGAAGCATAAGGGGAGGAATGGCACAGAGGGGGCAAGGGGGGTTTGCAAACAAAGGGGATAGAGTACCCGGAAATTATTTTTAAAAGTGTGGGGGGGTAGGACTTAATATTAAGAACTCTATTAGAGGTCATGGAAATATTATTGTTAATAATGATAATGATGATAATAATAATAGTATAAATAGTACAATTGAATCTTTTTCTGAGGTAAATGAGGTTGAAATTTTAAAATACATCAATGAATTAAAAAATAATGCAAGTCCAGGATATGACGGTATCAATACTTTATTAATTAAATCAGTTGCTTTACAAATTGTTAAACCTCTCACGCATATTATAAATGAAAGTATTAGGAAAGGTGTTGTTCCTAAAATCTATAAAGAGGCCGTCATTACTCCAGTTTACAAAACTGGCATTAAAACTGACGTAACTAATTACATACGGTAAGCGCCAGGATGAGACTTGCAGAAATCAGCAAACTGAACTTCATCAAATAGGGATGAAGGGGACGGGGGAATGGCCCTCACGAGCCTAGCCAGATGAGGGTCCTTGGGCTCCAAGAGCTTCCTCCTAGCCTCGAGACATTCTGCACGTTTCCCACACACTACCTGGAGAAGGTCTTCGGACGTGCTCTTGTACACGGAGCCTTCAGAAAAGAGCAGGGCCTTCACCTCGCCTTGAACCTCAGGAAACTTTTCTGCCAGCACATTCATGGCCTCAACCAGGGCGTTGCCCTGCTGAATGAGCCCATGGCTCAAGGACCCAAGGAGGAGGTCCTGACGTGACAAGGCCTCATTGGAAGAACTCGGTGTCAAGGGGTATTCCTGGGGAATTGCCAGGGCTTTGAACATGCCCCCAGCCTGAAGAGACTTCATTGCCTCAGAGTACCGAACCTGGTTCCAGGCAGGTGAGCCCAGCTTCTGACATTCCAGACCCTGCTGGATGACATGAGGAGGCGGGGGGGGGGACTGCAGGCTCCCGTTCCTTGGTTCTTGGAGAGAAGGAGAAGGGTGCCTCCTCCTCATCTGCGGACTGCTCTTCCTCCTCACTCATGATTGAATCTGAGTGACCAGCCCCCGGGTGAGCTAGATGTTTCGCCAAAAATAATATACCACTGGCATTTCGTACACATAACAACATACGAAAACATCTAAATATTAGTAAACAACAACAGGATAAAACCAAATTTAAACAATCAGGAGTGTACCTATATCAATGTCAACCTAAGAATAAACCTCCTGCTCCCAACCATTGTCCTAAAAAATACATTGCCCCCGGGTAAGGGAAGTACCCCGCACCTGGGAAGAAAGCGTATGGGTTGTACTGCAGAGGAGGGCCCCCTAGACCAACAGGTATACCAGGGTATGACATGTTAGGGGAAAACTCTGCGGAGACGAGCCAGTAGAGGGACCGGGGACTGACATCCAAGGTGAAGTTGACGGCGCTGAAGTGGAAGCTGCAGAACCCCCGGGTAAGGGAAGTACCCGGCACCTGGGAAGAAAGCGTATGGGTTGTACTGCAGAGGAGGGCCCCCTAGGCCAACAGGTATACCAGGGTATGACATGTTAGGGGGAAAACTCTGCGGAGACGAGCCAGTAGAGGGACCGGGGACTGACATCCAAGGTGAAGTTGACGGCGCTGAAGTGGAAGCTGCAGATGCTACCGTAGCTGGCTGGACCGGGGGTGACGGGCCTGGAGGAGCTGTAGGGGCTGTAGTAGGAGGAGCAGGATTCTGGGTGGACTTCAGGTGCCCGAGAATCTGCCCCAGGATGGACTCCACCTTCGAGTATTTGCCCTCTAGGAGATTCAGGCGCTTGACCGCCTCTGACCCATCTTCAAGGTCTGACATCCTGGGAAAAGAGACAAGGATGTGAGAGGTAAGGTTCACAGACAAGTAAATACCAGGAACCGAGGCAAGACTAGAGCTAGGACAGTCAAGGCCAGGGCCTAACGGGGGGGAAGGGACTGAGACAAGGCTCAGGTCCCATCAGGGGTGGCTCAGGGTCCAAACATAGAGGTGGGTCCAGGGCGAGACTCAGAGCCCACAGGGGAAGGGACTGAGGCATGGCTCAGAGCCCAGAAGGGGGAAGATGGGACTGGGGTAGGCCCAGTACCAACAGGGGATGGACTTGAGCCCAGCATGTGGAGGGAGGAGAGAGTCAAGGGACAGGAAGTGTCCGCAGAACCCGCTGTGAGGTGAGTTGCAGGGGAGACTCAGACCACCCAAGCAGGTGGAGGAAAAGAAGTGGGCCAGGGGACTGGGACTGGCCGCAGAACCCGCTGTGAGGTGAGTTGCGTGGCAGACTCAGACCAAACCCAGGCCTGGGGGGAAAACCCCAAGCACAGCAAGGGAAGCACCCAGGAGGAATAAAATAGCTTACCCGCAAGAGAAAATGCAAAAATCCACACGGATTAGCCGGATAAATCTGGATGAAAAAAAGAAAATAAAGCAACAACTATAAAATAGGACTTTACACAATGAAGGAAAAAAGCGCACTGATCCACTGATGTTTCATAACAAATCTTGCAGCCTAGAGAAGCCCACAGAGGTATCTCGGAACGAAGTAGGGCCTTTACACACGAGGGAAAAGTTTCATAACAAATCTTGCAGCCTAGAGAAGCCCACAGAGGTATCTCGGAACGAAGTAGGGCCTTTACACACGAGGGAAAAAGTAGGACGCAGTCTCATCTGGGTCAAGCGGAAGCACAGACCCCAAAATATCAATAATTTCATGTTTGCTAAAACAGAGCCATGACCGCAGTGAGGACCTTTTCCAAGACCCTAGCAGTTACAGTTCCCTCTGTCAAACCTCTTAAAAAAAAAAAGTTCTTGAAAAATTTCTTTTTCATGAAAAGAATAGACAGACCTCTTCGAATTTTTTGAAATGAATCCAAACTAATGAACAAATTGATAAAAATATTTATTTATAAAAAAAACACACATTTAAATTTTCCCGCTAATTATCAGTAATCCTATTGGTTAAAGGTAAAATAAGTCAAGCTGTCAGATGGATTACGGACCGTTCAGGAGGAGGCATATTGAATGCCAATGACAAGGTTGGAGACAATTCAGTTTTCAAGTCATGCAAGAAAAACACTCTGAACGTAAAATTCCTAATGCTAAAGATTTCATTGAATGCCCGGAGTTGCCCATGATGATTCATGTAGACATTACTGCTCAACATATTGAGAAAGTATCACGCCAATTGTCTGGAGGAGCAGGGCCCAGTTGAACAGATTCTGACCAGTGGAAGAGTTTCTTGTTAAGATACGGTAACTTTAGTTTGCGTTTGAGAGAAGCAGTTGCATGTTTGACAAGAAAGTGTGCAAATGAGATTGTTCACTGGGATTCCATTCGTGCCTTGCTAGCCAGAAGTTGGCAAGGTATTACAACGAGTTATTGCAAAAGCTATGGCATTAGTCACTGGAGATGATGTTCAGCAAAAATGTGGTGCTGACCAACTCTGCACAGGCATAAAATCTAGAATAGAAGGCGCTGTCCATGCTATGACGCAATGTTTCAATGAAGCTGATGAGAATGAAGGCCTTTTGCTAATTGATGCTTCAAATGCATTTAACGCCTTGAATCGTGTGTTAGCTTTGTGGCATGTGAGGATTTACTGGCCCAGATGTGCTAAGTTCTTGTTCAATAACTACAGGGGATATTCAGTCATCACTGTCAAGGACTCATCTGAGTATTTGTTCAGTAAGGAGGGAACAACTCAAGGAGATCCTCTTGCCATGTACATGTATGCAGTGGGGATATATCTATTAATCAGGAAATGCAAGAACTCAAATTATGTACAAAATTGGTATGCCGATGACTCATCTTGTTTTGGTAAACTTCCTCTAGTAAAATCATGGCTTACAACACTTATAAAGGAAGGTCCAAGATATGGGTACTTTCCTGAACCATCTAAAAGTTACCTTATTGTGAAAGATTCAATGAAAGATGAAGCTGGACATGCATTCAAAGACTTAGGTTTGAAAATTGTCACATCCCATCGTTTTCTTGGTGGCGTCATTGGTAAAGATGTAACGAAGTGAAAATTTCTCAACTTCAAAAATTCAAATTTTACCGGCAAAGTGTTTGTCAAACCACTCGAAATTTCGGGAAGTAACAAAACATTTAAAACTACCAAAAAAACTTTCACTTTATCGTAATTTCCAACTAGGCCCCGCCAAGTTCAGATTGGCCAACCGTCAATTCGTTTTAATTAAATCAAAATTTGGGTCTTTTATGGTACAAAATAATTGGTACCCCTGACGTATCATGATCAGCTGTTTAAACTCCGGTCCGATTTCATTTTTTCTTTCAAATCCGAGATTCCGTTTGACAGCCATATTCATTTTGATTTGAGTACCCAAAACTGATGATTAGCAATATACTCCCATGAGAGAAATAATCAGATCTCAGCTGACTCCAGCACTTCTAGGGAGAGATGTCTCCTCTGATGAAAATGATTTACTGTCACTACCTGCCAGACTTGGTGGTTTGGCAATAAATGATCCAATTTTGTCATTTACTTGTGTAAAACCAATATTCACTTCAATAGAAGTAGCTCTATCAAAATACGGTCAATCGTTCAATAGGTCACTTATGAGATGTGCATATAATATAGGTATTATTTATGATAATCAGTAAAGAGAAAAATCAAATACCAACCGATCAAAGTTTAATAGTTAATGGTGAACAACTAGAGAGAGTAAGCAAAATCAAATACTTGAGATGCAATTTCAATGAAGATTGGGAACCATCAAAATGATTGGGAAATTATGGAACACAATTAATGATATAATAGGCAATAATAAAAGTCATAGTCAAATTAAAAAGATTAAAATAAATGATATAGTGAGATGTCTCCTCTGATGAAAATGATTTACCGTCACTACCTGCCAGACTTGGTGGTTTGGCAATAAATGATCCAATTTTGTCATTTACTTGTGTAAAACCAATATTCACTTCAATAGAAGTAGGTCTATCAAAATACGGTCAATCGTTCAATGGGTCACTTATGAGATGTGCATATAATATAGGTATTATTTATGATAATCAGTAAAGAGAAAAATCAAATACCAACAGATCAAAGTTTAATAGTTAATGGTGAACAACTAGAGAGAGTAAGCAAAATCAAATACTTGGGATGCAATTTAAATGAAGATTGGGATCCATCAAAGGAGATCAGAAGCCGAATAGAACAAGCCAGAGCTACTTTCTTCAGAATGAGTAATGTCTTTAAATCTCACAGCATGAGTATGGATTTAAAGATGAGAATGATCAGATGTTATGTTTTTCCGGTTTTATTGTATGGCATGGGAAGCGTGGACAATTAGTGGAACGTTAATAAAAAAGATTGAGGCTTTTGAAATGTGGATATACCGAAGGATGTTGCGAATCAGCTGGAAAGACAAGGTCAGAAATACAGAACTCATGGCAAGAATGAACAAAGAAGTAGAATTGGTACACCTGGTGAAGAAGAGAAAATTGGAATACTTCGGACACATAATGAGGAATGAGCAGAAGTACGGATTGCTGCAAATCATACTACAAGGAAAGATCACAGGCAGAAGAACTAGAGGCAGAAGGAGAAAATCATGGCTGGGAAATTAGAGGGAGTGGTACGAGTGTTCCAGTGTAGCATTGTTTAGAGCGGCCGGAGACAGAAGCGAAATCAGCAACATGATCGTCAACGTTCGGGTAGGTACATATATATCAATTCTTCCCCCCGTCGTAACATGTGGGGCGGAGTTGATCCACATGTCTTCGCCATACGTCACCATTGTCCACTTTGAGCTTGTAATGTAGAACACCTTCCTTTGCAATCACATTTCCAAAATTCCACTTGCCATCACTGGTGTAATTTTTTGCCTGGACTCTGCTTCCAACATCAAATGATCTTCTTGGCTTGAATCTTGACGAACAATTATCATTATCCAGTTTGTGCTCCATTCGCATCATAGTATCCAGTCTTGTTCTGATATTTCTTCCAAACATCAATGTATATGAGCTCCATTGTCCATTTTGAGCTTGTAATGTAGAACACCTTCCTTTGCAATCACATTTCCAAAATTCCACTTGCCATCACTGGTGTAATTTCTTGCCTGGACTCTGCTTCCAACATCAAATGATCTTCTTGGCTTGAATCTTGACGAACAATTATCATAATCCAGTTTGTGCTCCATTCGCATCATAGTATCCAGTCTTGTTCTGATATTTCTTCCAAACATCAATGTATATGAGCTGTCTCCATTATCATTCGGGACTTTTCGCAGTTGCATTAGAAGTCTATTGAGTTTCAGGTTGATATCTCCTCGTTCATCTTGCATACATTTCAGTGACTTCTTAATAGTCTGAACAAATCGTTCCGCTTGTCCATTGGTAGCCGGGTGATAGGGTGCACTGGTTCGATGACAAACACCATTGCTCACTAGAAATGATTCAAACACAGAAGATTTAAATTGGCTGCCATTATCAGATACTAACATTTCAGTGACTTCTTAATAGTCTGAACAAATCGTTCCGCTTGTCCATTGGTAGCCGGGTGATAAGGTGCACTGGTTCGATGACAAACACCATTGCTCACTAGAAATGATTCAAACACAGAAGATTTAAATTGGCTGCCATTATCAGATACTACAGAGGGAGTGGTACGAGTGTTCCAGTGTGGCATTGTTTAGAGCGGCCGGAGACAGAAGCGAAATCAGCAACATGATCGTCAACGTTCGGAATCGGACACGACACTAGTAGAAGAAGAAGAAGAAGAAGAAGAAGAAGAAGAAGAAGAAGAAGAAGAAGAAGAAGAAGAAGAAGAAGAAGAAGAAGAACAAGAAGAAGAAGAAGAAGAAGAAGAAGAAGAAGAAGAAGAAGAAGAAGAAGAAGAAGAAGAAGAAGAAGAAGAAGAAGTTGAGGATTATTTATTAAGACAATAACTCAAAAATTGTTCTTTATTTGGTACAATGATTCCGATTGGTTCGAGAATGACCCGTATACTTGGCAGCACTGACCTAATGTATCATATGATTATCTAATCATATCACTTGTCATAGATTAACGTTTGATTTGATGGTGAAGGTATATTTAAATGTGTATGGACGTATAGTTATATTTATCAAAGGAATCAGAAGGTGAATGAACTCACCGCATGTGTCAATCTCATGTGTGAATATCTATGTATCTACTTAGGTCAATATGTAAAGTATTATAATCAGTTATAGATATTATAACATTGTCAAATATTCCATGTGCATTCAAGGTCATTAATTTTGATATATGTTACATGATAAAGGTATAGATATACTTCTAGTTATTAGTTTTAATGAGATTTAAGAATTAATTAAATTTAAAATAATTAGAACTTTTACACGGAAAATTAATTCGAAATTAGTTTCTTAAAGAGGTAAAGCACTATGGATCTATAGTCTTTTAATGTAGAAAACTTGGTCCAAACATCTCTGGGTGTTGTGGGTGATGAGTCTTCCGACAGTCAACAAATTCTGGATGACCTTGCTCAGCGTTTTGAAGCCAATTGTGTTAATGCTAGAGATTGCATTTCTCCAGTTCCAGATATCTGTAGCCAGAATACTCTTGTAAGTTCTTTGCCTGGTGGTAGCAGTGAAAGTGGTGTAGCTTTGGAAGCTGGTGCTCAAGGTCCTACTCAACAATGCCACTTGTGTGGAAAATATTACAAATCAGTAAATAAGCATATTGTTGGTGGGTTGGTGCCCATCCTGACACATACAGACAACGATTGGTCGAGAAACACACGCCTGCCCCGGTTATCAATTCAAGTGGTCCGTCTACACCTACAGATGATATGAAAGACGTTGAAAATAGTCTCAAAGAGTTCAACCAAAGGAATTGGCATAGTATGACATTGGAAGTTCTTGACTCTACTGTTGATGAATTTCAGAAGTACCTGAAAAATGTTATCCATCTGTTACCTGGTCCTAAACACCCTGCTGTTAAGTATTATGAACTCCGCAAAAAACGTAATTCTCAAGTCTCTTCTCAAAACTCGTCCTACAAGAAATCTTCCAATCCTCAGAGAGTCACCAAGAGAGACAGGAAAAAAAAGGAAGGAGGCTTTCATCTACCAATCAATCCAGTATGATTACTATAACAGAAGGAAGAAGGCAGTAAGGAAAGTGATGGAAGAGGAGACTCTTTCATGTCCTCTTGGGATTGAGGTGATTAAGGAGCATTATGAACAGACATTGGGGGCTGAAAACCCTATGGTTGACCATATCCAGCCTGGTGATGTAACTGTAGGTGACAGAAAACTGGGAAGTAACCTTGGATGATGTGGACTGGGCTATTAGCCGTGTAAACTCTGACTCTGCGGGTGGCCCTGATGGTGTAATTGTAAAAGCTGTCAAGATAGAGGGTGTCAGTGAAATCCTGAAAAAGATTTTTGAACGTATGATCAAACTAGGATCTGTTGTCAAGTGTTTGAAGAAAGCTTGCACAGTTGATGTAACTGTAGGTGACAGAAAACTGGGAAGTAACCTTGGATGATGTGGACTGGGCTATTAGCCGTGTAAACTCTGACTCTGCGGGTCCAACTTCAGAACACTCCATTGGACAGGTGGAGTAAACTCCTTCGATCAGCCAGTAGACAGATCTTGGAAATTCCCTGCAAAACTATTAGCCCGGTGACCGGAAGAGCCGCATCTGAAACATTTTCCAGAAAATGAGCTCATAAATTGCACTGTACTCACGCTAGGGCGGCGGCGGCGGCTAAGGTATTGCTGTCTATTTGAATTACCATCAGTGTTCAATTTAGGGACATTATTTGAATCAGATTTTACCTGAAATAAATTCTTATTTTCAGATGTATCCATCAATTTGCATTCCTCTTGTAAAAGCTCAATTGTAGAAGCTATTTCCAGTATCTCCTTAAACTTGAAATTCTTCTTGTCTTGCAACAGTTTAGTACGAATATTTTTATCCTTCAAACCTCGAATGAACTGTAGTTTGAGGAGCATGTCCGCAGTAGAGTCTTCAGCTCGGTGGCAAAGTCAGTGACAGACTCCTGGTTATCTTGTACTCGACTGTTGAACTTGTGCTGTAATGTACAAAGGCTTGGTAGAGGATCAAAACTTTCTTTCAAAATGGTTACAAGAGAGGTATAGGATAACGTTCTAGGATCATCTGGACTACAAATACTGTAGAGCTTCTCATGCATCTTGGGTGATAGCATGTAATAGAATGTACACTTTGGACTTTTCGTCCATCTCACCCTTCAGAACCATAAATATGTCCAATCTATTGAGAAAATTTGTGAAAGATTCATCGTCTTGTAACGGAACGAACGCTAGATTCGCTGTAGCCCTCGGTGTCCGATTTTCAAAAACCTTATCTTCATGACCAGTGTCACTACCTTGGTGCTTGGCAAACATCTCCTCCAAGTGAGTCTCAAGCTCAGCTAAGATAGTGTTCATAGCAAACCCCTTCTGTAACTCTACTCCCATCTGATCATCATCTACTTGGTTCTCTATCGCGTCCTGAATATCCAAGTACTTACATTTGTCAACTTCTAGTTGTTTTGAATATACCTGCAGCTCATGTAAAGAAAATGTACTTGTTGTAAACGTGTCCAAAAGTTCCGCGAGTCTCTTCTGATACGCTCGTCTCAAAATCCTCAAAACCTTCAATGTTCCTTCTCCTTGTTCCTCCGTAGGTATTGTTCTTCTGTAGTCATCGTTGCTTCTTTTTATCCTCGTCGCCAATTTATTACATATAAAACAACAGTATAAGATTTGAAATCATAAGGATCGGAGCTTTCCGAAAACAACATTGTTGCCGTAAGAGGAATCCCTGGCAGATCCCATGATGGTGTCAAGTGCCGCCGATGTCCCCAAAACATCGAGAACAAACCCACTGAGTCACTTGCCCATGTCCTTGGAAACTGTCAATATGGCCAACTTCTACGAATCAACAGGCACAATTCCATCCAATCAATCATCGCTGATGAGCTAAGGAAAAATGTCAACTATGAAGTTCATGAAGAAGTTACCAGTACTGCTGACAATGGGTCCACTCGGAGAATAGACATCATTGTGATTGACAAAAAGACAAAGAATGGTGTCATCCTTGATCCCACTATTCGGTTTGAGACCAATTGTAACCAACCCCATGAGGTCAATGAAGAAAAGAGGAATATCTACCTGCCCACTGTGTCCTTCTACAAAGAGAAATATAAACTTATTGACATTGAAGTCATGGGACTATTAATTGGAGCCAGAGGTACAATCACTACTTTCTTCAAAGACTTTTGTATCAAATTCAATATCAAGGAAGATACCATCAAGAAAATTGTCCAGACAACTGTTCGAGGCTCTATAGGGATCATTAGAAACCATATCTATGGACCCAACTAATTCACTGAATTCTCAAAAGTTTCTAAACATAAATTATTCTATCTTGATCAGCATCCCCCCCTATCAAGACCTCTCTCTCATTATCTTCTCAAAATCATTTGGTATCCTTTGTCCGTGAGGCAACCTGCTGTTGAGCAGGAAGGTGGCTGTTAAGCATTTTTTTCTATTCTCGGTTTCGCGAAATATCGCGAACATTCAACTGAAATGTACCTGTGGACCTGTGTGACATATCATTTCACAATGTTTTTCCTTCATAAATCTTGTAACATCAGATTTTGATTGGTTCCATTTTTCGCGAATTCCCGAAATTTCAATAACTTTGTCGATTCGCGAACTTTGCAAATAAGAATAAGAATAAAAATTTCGCGAATTCGTGAAAAATGGTCTCAATCCAAACTCTCATGTTACCACATGATTTATGAAGGAAAAACATTGTGAAATGATATGTCACACAGGTACATTTCAGTTGGTTGAATGTTCGCGATATTTCGCGAATCCCAAAAATATTAATGAATAGTCGATTGTACATTAAATTTTACGTAGAATAATTATATGCAATTAAAAACAGTACTGGGAAAAAAAAGGAAGGAGGCTTTCATCTACCAATCAATCCAGTATGATTACTATAACAGAAGGAAGAAGGCAGTAAGGAAAGTGATGGAAGGAAAGAAATGAGTATGTGGGAATGAAGATAAATGAATGGGTTCAATGCATTCAAAAATTATGCAGAGCAAGTGGTAAAGATAGTCTCGCTGGAGGACGTAAAACTGAGACAAAACCAGCCCTGTCAAGCCACAGACAATAACACTGGCTCTTTTAACTCATGGCGTTAATGAAAAGATTGAGGTACACCTGGTGAAGAAGAGAAAATTGGAATACTTCGGACACATAATGAGGAATGAGCAGAAGTACGGATTGCTGCAAATCATACTACATGTGTGTGTCTGTCTGTAAACAAAATATCTCGAGAACGGTAAGAGCTAGAAACTTGAAATTTGGTATGTAGATGTCAATCATGGGACTGATGGGACTATTAATTGGAGCCAGAGGTACAATCACTACTTTCTTCAAAGACTTTTGTATCAAATTCAATATCAAGGAAGATACCATCAATATCTTACTGTGTCCGAAGGTCTTTCTAATAGTGAAGTCACCGAGATGATCAAGATGAATACCAACACTGTTGCCATAAGAGGAATCCCTGGCAGATCCCATGATGGTGTCAAGTGCCGCCGATGTCCCCAAAACATCGAGAACAAACTATTACATATAAAAGAACAGTATAAGATTTGAAATCATAAGGATCGGAGCTTTCCGAAAAATTTATTTTGTGAAAAACTGAAGAACGAGAATGAATGTACATTGTGGAAAACTGAACTGGCTGGCGGATCGGTAGTGGTCAAATATTAAAGTTTGACATAGGTAGGTACATTAGTCTCGCTGGAGGACGTAAAACTGAGACAAAACCAGCCCTGTCAAGCCACAGACAATAACACTGGCTCTTTTGAGGGTACCTGAATGGGACTATGGTCAAGTCCGTCTCAGGAAGTAGGGTACAACGACATAATTATGTACCTGAATATCCCTCATCAGACCCCTACGATTTAGGGGCCCTGAACTAACTCTCTGGCCTTGATGACACCTCTTGGTATCCTCTTAATGGGATAGTAGATGAACTCACAGATTTTCTCTGGAATAAACCTGAGTGTGCAGACTCTTTAGAGGTGCTACAGGTGAATTTTAGAGAAACTGGGGAGGTTGAAATATACCAGTGAGGGTACTTCTAGGTTACATCAAGGCCTTGGGATAACAGACCTATCAAACCCCTCATCCCTCATTAGACCCCTTCAGTTCGGGGGCCCCAAGTAGCTCTCTGGCCTAGGCACCTCTTGGTATCCTCTTAATGGGATAGTAGATGAACTCACAGATTTTCTCTGGAATAAACCTGAGTGTGCAGACTCTTTAGAGGTGCTACAGGTGAATTTTAGAGAAACTGGGGAGGTTGAAATATACCAATGAGGGTACTTCTAGGTTCCATCAAGGCCAGGGTATAGCAGCTTGGGCAGGGGAAAAAATACTGGTCACAATAGATCTACAGAGGTCGCAGTGTTAATTGCATACTCTCTTGGGAGAGGAGCAACCAGTCCCATAATAAATAAAATAAAATTCTTTCACCTTGGATAAGGTTATTTCTGATGTCATGAGGAGAACGGTTGAAGCGTGCCGGAAAGCGCGCGAACGTCAAGAGCTATAGGACGAAGCTCTGCGCGTGCCGGGACATGCGAAACATGCCTTTCTTTCACCTTTCACCAGGCTTTTTGGTTTTCTGGACAAAATTTGCACCACCACATTCGTGTTCCTGGTAAAAAGATCTTTAATTTGATATATAGGTCGACCAGGTTTGGATAAGTCCTTCTATGGGAACGCCAGCTTGGGACTAGAGATTCGCTACTAATGACTGGGAAGTTCTAGAACTTTTCACCAATGACACTCCTGGCGTATAAAATTGAATCAGACTATCTCCACTAATAACATTACTTGAATATCAATAACATACAGACAGTATGTGGTGCTGTAGGTGTAGATATCTCCACCAATAAGTACCTAGGTACCAACGAAATTTGTACGTATAATTGACTGGATTCCATTTGGTGCTTTTGTCTTCGCCATACGTCACCATTGTCCACTTTGAGCTTGTAATGTAGAACACCTTCCTTTGCAATCACATTTCCAAAATTCCACTTGCCATCACTGGTGTAATTTTTTGCCTGGACTCTGCTTCCAACATCAAATGATCTTCTTGGCTTGAATCTTGACGAACAATTATCATTATCCAGTTTGTGCTCCATTCGCATCATAGTATCCAGTCTTGTTCTGATATTTCTTCCAAACATCAATGTATATGAGCTGTCTCCATTATCATTCGGGACTTTTCGCAGTTGCATTAGAAGTCTATTGAGTTTCAGGTTGATATCTCCTCGTTCATCTTGCATACATTTCAGTGACTTCTTAATAGTCTGAACAAATCGTTCCGCTTGTCCATTGGTAGCCGGGTGATAAGGTGCACTGGTTCGATGACAAACACCATTGCTCACTAGAAATGATTCAAACACAGAAGATTTAAATTGGCTGCCATTATCAGATACTAACATGGTAGGAATTCCAAATGTGCAGAACAGATTCCTGAGCTGTCTAATACACCAGTCAGCAGTTGTGGTCTTGGTCGGTATCACCTCCACCCACTTAGTGAACGAGTCAACCACTATGAAATAATACCACCCCGACTCAGGACCAGCAAAGTCAATGTGTATTCTCTCCCATGGCTGTGAGGACATCTCCCATGGGTGTGACGTTTCTTTGGGAGGTTCATTCTGCTTCATACAGCAAGCCCTGCAAGACTTGATAAACTGTTCAATATGAGTGTCTTGTGTATTCTCTCCCATGGCTGTGAGGACATCCCCCATGGGTGTGACGTTTCTTTGGGAGGTTCATTCTGCTTCATACAGCAAGCCCTGCAAGACTTGATAAACTGTTCAATATGAGTGTCAATGTTTTTCCAATAACAGAAACAACGCGCCAGAGCTTTCATTTTAACAATTCCCAGGTGACCAACATGAAGTTCTCGCAGAATATCCTTTTGTAATGAGCATGGAATTACAACACGTCTTCCTTTGAAAATACAGCCATCCTGTAAACTGAACTCGCAATCATTAAGACCCAAAGCTTCCAAACTTTTACCCTCAGTCAGATAATCTAGAATTGGTTTCAAGTCTGTATCTTTTTCTGTGTTGCTTGCAATGAGTCTCGGAGTAATGTTCTCGGTGGCGATTGTGTTCAACTGGTTCAATTGAAACTGACAGCTTTCATCTTGTGCGTTGACATTTGATACAGGGTCCACTGGAAATCTAGACAAATAATCTGCATTAGCATGGTGTTCTGTACGTTTATACTCTATTTCATAGTCAAATCCTGATAGGTAAAGTGCATAGCGAAACATTCTGGTCATAGATAAGGTAGGTAAGGATTTATTATGACCAAAAATTGTAGTCAGTGGCTTGTTATCGGTAACAAGAATAAACTTCCTGCCATAAACGTACTGGAAATACTTCCGTATTCCCCAGAATATACCAGTGGCTTCTTTCTCTATTTGACTGTACTTCTTTTCACTGATAGGTAAAGTGCATAGCGAAACATTCTGGACATAGATAAGGTAGGTAAGGATTTATTATGACCAAAAATTGTAGTCAGTGGCTTGTTATCGGTAACAAGAATAAACTTCCTGCCATAAACGTACTGGAAATACTTCCGTATTCCCCAGAATATACCAGTGGCTTCTTTCTCTATTTGACTGTACTTCTTTTCACTGATAGGTAAAGTGCATAGCGAAACATTCTGGACATAGATAAGGTAGGTAAGGATTTATTATGACCAAAAATTGTAGTCAGTGGCTTGTTATCGGTAACAAGAATAAACTTCCTGCCATAAACGTACTGGAAATACTTCCGTATTCCCCAGAATATACCAGTGGCTTCTTTCTCTATTTGACTGTACTTCTTTTCACTGATAGGTAAAGTGCATAGCGAAACATTCTGGACATAGATAAGGTAGGTAAGGATGACATTTGTGTGCTTACCAACTCTATCTCTTCCGCTGAGGCTCTGTTCAATATCATTGAGTCTCGACTTGGTGAACTTGGTATGTCTCTCAATGTCAACAAGACACAAGTGATTGTCATCAAGAAGGGAGTCTTGTGTAGTGACCCTATTTCAGTTAGTCAACGTGCGGGAAGCGAAGGAGATCGGGCGTTCAGAACCATCTTCATATCTATGGGAGAGACAAGCACCCAATCCTACAGGTGAAGCGTCAGTGGCTAAAACAAGAGTAATATTAGGGTCAAAGTGAGCCAAAACCTTCTCGCTTGTAATTTCTCTTTTCACTTGATTGAAACTTTTCTCACATTCTCGAGTCCATATGAAAGATCTGTCGTGACGTAATAACATATTCAGAGGGTTTAGTATTGTCGCTAGGTCAGGTATGAATCTATTGTAGTAATTAGCCAAACCAAGAAATCCACGTAACTCTCTGACATTCTCAGGTTTCTTACTGTTCACTATAGCTTTTACCTTATCATCAGATTTGTGCAGTCCCTCGGCATCAATCACATGTCCCAGATATTCTATACTCTTGTGAAAGAACTTACATTTCTCACGGTTCAACGTCAAATTGTACTGTTTAATTCGATCAAACACTTTTTCCAGCCTGCAGAGTGTCTCTTCTTTGGTTCCACCCTGTATGATGATATCGTCGAAGAAACATTGGACGCCCTCAATACCTTGTAGAACCTTGTCCATCAGTTGTTGCCATTTCCCAGGAGCAATCTTCACGCCGAACATTAAGCGATTCACGCGGAAAATCCCTTTGTGTGTGCTGATGGCTTGTAGTGTAGCGCTTTCATCGTCCATACCTAGGTGGAAATAAGCTTTGCTTAAATCAAGTGTGCAGAAGAACTTTCCTCCATTCATTTGTGCATAAATGTCTTCAATTCTCGGTATAGGATAATTGAAATCCTTTATGACTTTATTGATTGTACTTTTATAATCAGCGCAAATTCGCACAGAACCATTAGGTTTTTCTACTGGAACTATTGGTGTTCCCCAGTCAGAATGTTCTATTTTAGTAATTATACCTGTGCGTTCCATATGGTCAAGTTCTTCTTCAATGGCTTTCTTACGTGAATATGGCACTGGTCTGGGTTTCATGTAGATGGGTTGTACGTCAGGTTTCAACTCAATATGTACGGTCTCGTTCGGCACAATCTTGAACTTGATGTCTTCTTTGAATACGTCTTCATATTTGTGCAACAGCTGGTCTAATCTGTGTGATATGTCAGAATTTTCCAATTTGATTATTCTAATTTCAGCCCAGTCCATTTTTATTTCCTTCAACCAATCTCTACCAAAAATAGGGTCCACGTCTTGATCGATAATGTATAATTTTCCAAGGAAATTCTGGTTTTTATAGGTACAATGGACGAAGGTTACACCCTTGGTTCGAATAATTTCCCCAGTGTAAGTTCTAAGTTGTACATTTGTTTTGTACAGCTTTTTGTCACAGTGCAATTGTTTATAGTCATTATAGGACATTGTAGATAAAGCTGCCCCTGTGTCAAGTTCTAGGCTAACAGGCTTACCTTCGATTTGTACACCAATCATAATTTTATCAGAGTTCTTTAGTGCATTCAATGAATTGATCTTACGTATTTCATAGACATTCTGATCTGTAATATCTTCCTGGTCGTCCACCATCTGATGTGTACCTTTTCCCTGTCTCTGTGCTGGTCTACTTCTGCATACTTTAGCCACATGTCCAAGTTTATCACATTTCCTGCAAAACTCATTTCTAAATTTGCAAGTATTAGCCCGGTGACCGGAAGAGCCGCATCTGAAACATTTTCCAGAAAATGAGCTCATAAATTGCACTGTACTCACGCTAGGGCGGCGACAATAAAATGGACCAAAATTTCACTAAATTTACTTCATTCAAAGAAGAGCTAAAAATTCACGTGTTATTCACCTTGACATGACAACGTTCACACTTAGAAACTTCACACACGTAAGCGCAACTGTTCTATTATACGTAGTAGGCAACCTCCGTGGCCGAGTCGGTATCACACTGGGCTTGCACGCAAGAGGTCCGGGTTCGATTCCCGGCGGGGCCGAGGTTTTTTCGGCTCTGTGCTTGGAGATCGGGGTGCACTCAGCCTCGTGAGGACAACTGAGTAGCTGCTTTTAATCGAGTAGCGACCAGTGACGGCATTACCAGTGTAAAAAGATTATTGAAATATGGAAATCGATTGCAAAGGAGGCACTTAGTAATGTTGTGATATCCACTAAAGTTGTGAAAAAGCTCTGCTTTACCACAAAGAAATTGAGATTTGATTGATTATACATAGTAGGTATACAGGGTGCGCCAGAAAAACACTGACAACGGCTCAGGCTAGGTAGATATCATTTCCAACAAGGTTCTGTGATTATACATAGTAGGTATACAGGGTGCGCCAGAAAAACACTGACAACGGCTCAGGCTAGGTAGATATCATTTCCAACAAGGTTCTGTGGGTTAGTTTCCTAACTTCGGCTTCATTTCCGAGAAAAGTCCAAAAAAAACTCTTTATAAAAAATCACAGACCTTATGTCAGTCTTTATCTTTAGGTCATAACTTTTTCATTTTAATCGATAAACTGTTTTTGTTAAAACCACGAGCCAGACACGATCAATAGTTTTCTAGCATCATGTGTGTTTTTCAGGTAGTCAAGTGATTATTTCTCCGGGAAGGACGTGAGTTAAAGAGGCTAAAAAGGTCTCATTCTGATCCTTGAAATAAGCGACTTCTGCTCCAAAATTTCCTCGGACAAAAACAGCGTGTTTTGTCACGTAAAAATCGGACATGACGTAATTTTTTTCCCCAGCTTAAAAAACATATCAAAACTAAACTTAGGAAATCGTGTCAAAGGTGTTTCGGATCAAAATTTTGTGCTCTGGCTCGTGGTTTTAACAAAAACAGTTTATCGATTAAAATGAAGTTTTGACTTAAACTGACACAAGGTCTGTGATTTTTTAAAAAAGTGGTTGGGTGGAAGAGCTCCTCCAGGAGAACCCTGCCACTAAAAAAAAAAAAACATAAAAAGTGGTTTTTTGGCCTTTTTTTCGGAAATTGGCGTACCCTATGTAGGTATCTATAAGTAATCTGTAAAATTATTTCCTTTAATAACTTGTTCAGAATAGTCTGTTCATAAAGTCCCAGGCCACCCTTTTATCTTCTTTACTGAGGTACTCGAAATTTTGGAGGACCCCCAGGGGCGGCCCCAGGGGGACCAACTTTAAAATCTTAAATGAATGAGAACTTTGGTACAAGTTTGAGATTGATCCGACAACCAGGGCCAGAATTATGGCCTATTCAAATTTTAATTTTTCCATGTTCTCCCGCCTATAGGGGAAGCACTAAAAATGGGAAATTTATATCGATTGGTGATTTGTGCTTCAAATAGGTCTTACTAATGATTCATATTGAAATTCAGACCTTTTTGTTCCAGATGAAACTTTTATGACATTATAGAAATTATGAGCGGTTCTTATTTTGTTTGGTATTTCATGTTCTATTTTTGCGTCTTTGGAGATTATGCTACTCAAGTACTTAAATGTATCTACCATTTTGAGTGCTGTTCCATCCAGTTGTATTGTCCCTTCTTCTTGATTTAGTCTATCCAGGACCACCACCTCACTCTTTTCTTGGCTGAAGTAAAGACCATATTCTTGTGCGATCTGCGTCCAGCCGTCCAGGTGTCCACTTGTGTCTGTACCATTTCTTTCGTTTCACCCTATATCATGATATCATCCGCAAATAACATTAGTTTCATATTTTCTTTGCCGATAGTCTTGGCCACTTTGTTTTGTATATCATTCATTGTTGCTATAAAGAGGAGCGGAGAAAGCACCCCTTCTTGCCTTAGTCCTGATCTTATTGTGAAACTATCTGTGAGTCCTTCTGATGTTTTAACTCTGCTGCAGATCGAGGTGTACAAGTTTCTTATTCTGGCTATCATTTCATCTGTTATTCCTATGGTTTTTAGTGTGTCCCATACCCTTGTTCTCTTTACGGCGTCAAAGGCTTTTTTAATGTCTAAGAATGACATCCAAATAGGCTTTTTGTACTCATAATATTTCTCTAGGAGCTGACGAATCGCGAACACCAAGTCCAGTGTGGGTCTCCCCCCTCTAAAACCATATATCAAAGGCTTTTTTAATGTCTAAGAATGACATCCAAAAAGGCTTTTTGTACTCATAATATTTCTCTAGGAGCTGACGAATCGCGAACACCAAGTCCAGTGTGGGTCTCCCCCCTCTAAAACCATATTGTTCTTCATTCATTCTACTTTCGATTAAGGGGTGTATTTTCTTCTCCAATATTCTTTCGTACAGTTTACTGACTTGGGATGTAAGTGTTATTCCTCTATAATTTGCACAGTTTTTGCGATCTCCTTTTTTAAAAAGTGGTATAATTAATCCTTCTTTTCATCCGTTTGGTATTTCTTTTTCTTTCCAGATTTTGCGGAACATCCTGTACATAGGTAGGTAGGTAGGTAGGTAGGTACCTACGTAGGTAGTGTTTACATAAAGTGGAACTTTGAGCAGGGATGTTTGGTATGTGGAGATCATAAAAACCATATTGTTCTTCATTCATTCTACTTTCGATTAAGGGGTGTATTTTCTTCTCCAATATTCTTTCGTACAGTTTACTGACTTGGGATGTAAGTGTTATTCCTCTATAATTTGCACAGTTTTTGCGATCTCCTTTTTTAAAAAGTGGTATAATTAATCCTTCTTTTCATCCGTTTGGTATTTCTTTTTCTTTCCAGATTTTGCGGAACATCCTGTACATAGGTAGGTAGGTACCTACATAGGTAGGTAGGTAGGTAGGTACCTACGTAGGTAGTGTTTACATAAAGTGGAACTTTGAGCAGGGATGTTTGGTCTCATTTGTGCCAGTTCCTTTGGTAGCAATATTCCACGGACGTGACCTCTGCACAAGTACCACAATTTTTGGTACTTGTGCATAAGGCGCGTCAATGGGACATTACAAAAATCCGTTTATAAGAGGGAAGATACTTGCTTTAGGAGTGTTCCTAGTGAAGTTTTAAAAGGCGCGAAGTAAAAAAAGTCACATAATTTTAATTGATTAGCACTTAAGAAACGAACTTTGAAATCTTAGGCGCGTCCGTGAGACATTACAAAAATCTGTCTATAAGAGGGAAGATACTTGCTTTAAGAGTGTTCCTTGACAAGTTTTTAAAATAGCAAAGTTAAAAAAGTCACATATTTTATTGATTAGCACTTGAGAAACGAACTTTTCAGTGTTTCCGTACGAGGGAACAAAATCCGTACGGAAATCTTACCTTATCGCCATGTTGACCAACACAAAGATGAAAAAAATTAATTTTCTTATTCACAGGTGTATTACCGTACATTACCGTACGAGGGAACAAAATCCGTACGGAAATCTTACCTTATCGCCATGTTGACCAACACAAAGATGAAAAAAATTAATTTTCTTATTCGCCAACATAAAAATAAAACGAACTACGCAAAAAGGAGCTTTCATAAATGAGCAGTGACTAGGGTTAGGTTAAACGTACAAATGAGCAGTGACCAGTGTTAGGTTAGGGTTAGGTTAAACGCACAAATGATCAGTGACCAGTGTTAGGTTAGGGTTAGGTTAAACGCACAAATGAGCAGTGACCAGTGTTATTGTAGGGTTAAGTTAAACGCACAAATGAGCAGTGACCAGTGTTAGGTTAGGGTTAGGTTAAACGCACAAATGAGCAGTGACCAGTGTTAGGTTAGGATTAAGCACTAAAAATGGGAAATTTATATCGATTGGTGATTTGTGCTTCAAATAGGTCTTACTAATGATTCATATTGAAATTCAGACCAAAAATGAAATTTAGACATTCCGCCCTGATGGCCTCGGGGGGGTGAAAGTTGATGGTTCGAAATTTTATTTTTGGGACTGGATTTCAATGTGAATCATTAGTGGGACCTATTTGATTTTAATCCTCTTTCCAGGATCAAAATTCAGAGTTGATCTACTACAGCCGTCCAAATCAAGATGGCCCTAAGCTCAGCTCTTACAGTAAGGTTAACTTTCCTGACACGGTAGATGTCAAAGCTTTGGATGAGGTGTTGAGTAAAGCTTGTGGTAGAATTGGAGTGGTGAAAAAGATACGCCATTTGTACTTATTTGGACAAACCAGAATCCATGTGGATCGAGTGCAGCTATTGGGTGATTTTATGGAACTTGAAGTGAGTGTGAACCTGCAGTATGCAGTAATTATAAAGTAGGTTAGAAATACAAACAATGTTTCAAACTAAAGGCATTTATTTTTCCTTATGAAGGGTGGAGTTTTCAGATTTTTCTCTTTACTTACTCATTAAGACCTACCATCCTGCCAAATTTCAAGTTTCTACAACATCGAGAAGTGCCTGATAATTTTGATGAGTGAGTGAGTGAATGAATGAGTAAAAAATTGCGATTTCTGCGCCTCTACATCTCCGGAACTGCTTGGTATTAGGAGCTCAAACTTTCACGGTATGTTTATACAGGGTGTCCAGCACTCCAGCTGTCCAGTGGGGAAAAGGTAAGTTGGTTCCCAAAAAAAAGGTCCATTTTTGTCACGTATGAATTGGTTCCCCTTCAAAAATTTCATGTACGAATTGGTTCCCCTTGGAGGTCCATTTTTGTCACGTATGAATTGGTTCCCCTTCAAAAATTTCATGTACGAATTGGTTCCCCTTGGAAAATTACGCCCAAAATAGAAAAATTCAAGAGAGCTGGACTGGTTTTCAAAGAAAACCGGACAGCAAAATCTTTACCTTCGCTTTTCGTTGTAATGCTTTGATATTGTTTGGATCCAGATTGAGGACATTTTCCAGAGACATCAGGGCTGGCTCAAGAGATCCGAGCTTGATTTGAGCCTGAGCCAGGTTGTTGTAGCAGTTGATCCGCTCCTTGATCAGGGAGTCTAGGAGCTCCTGGGATGCCTGTAATAGAATAGAATAGAATAGAATAGAATATAGAATAGAATAGAATAGAATATGAAAATTACTTTAGAATTTGAATTTGAATAAGATTTATCTTTGAATATTTAGGTACAAATAAAGCATCTCCTAGGCTGATTTCAACCTCTGAGGAGATGGTTCTTCTTCCTCTTCATTGGTTACTTATAAAAAAAAATAATAAAAAAAATAAGTGTAGATGTACGATGAAGTAACTACTTGAATAAGTGCATGATAAAAAAAATGGAATGAAAATATCTAAATTTGAAAATAGGTATAGCTACCTATGCTGATATTGAAAAATAGTGATAACAAAATGCGTAGATAGGTAGGTACCTATTCGATCTATTTGAGCCCCTCAAATCCCTAAACTGAAAATCGCTCCGGAAAACCAGTTTTTCCGTGAGATTTTCCGTTTTTTATTCTTCGCGATTTTCGTGATTGCGGAGTTTTTAGTGATAAGCAGAAGTTTTGTTTTTGTTTTTCTGATCTTTTATCTCATGCGGTGTTGCCAGATGACGATCGGGAGTCGGGGACCAGGGGGATTTTACAAGGCCCGATCTTGAATATCGAATCATGTATTTTCTTCAAAATCGCATAAAACGCTCAAAATTGAATGAAGAAAAGCAAACTGGAGGAATTAACTAGATCTAAGATGTGTTAGAGAGAGAAAAAAACTGATATATTTCGGCAAAACAGGATAAATAACTCCAAGGTCCAAGGAATTTTCCCAACAGTATTCTGAGTTCCTACCCTATATCCCAGGTATAAATAATTTATGAAATGAAAAGGTATAAATAGTTTATTAGTGTAACCTTTTTTTTAATCACACTGTATATTTTTTTAAGAGATCGGCAAAGTTCAGAAACGATACGATCGGCACAGTTTGACAACTCCGCTTTTTGTAATCTGTTGCCATGGCAACGATTTTCCCCTCGTCTGAGTGCGCCATTTTTGAAAATCGCAAATCGCCAAAAAGATTTTTTTTCGCAGTTCTTCGGCAGTTTAAGCAGTTTTTCAAAATTTCTAGTTAATTTTTGCCAGACAGAGTTCATTTAGCACGTAGCTGCTTGGTTAATTAATTTTAATTTTTTTTGACAGTACTAAACGTTGCCTGTGTCCAAGAAGTGAAAGCTCAGGTAAGCAATGTCCTTCCTGTCTCTTGACTTTATCTTTTATCCCACGGAGAACTTTTATGTGGAAAATTTCATCATTATGATTTTCATATATGGAGAAGGGTTGTCATTTCCCCGGTCAGACATTCATTCAGTCTAGTTAGCTTGCAGGGACAGTACTAAACGTTGCCTGTGTCCAAGAAGTGAAAGCTCAGGTAAGTGTCCTATCTGTCTCTTGACTTTTAACTTTTATCCCACGGAGAACTTTTATGCGGAAAATTTCATCATTATGATTTTCATATATGGAGAAGGGTTGTCATTTCCCCGGTCACACATTCATCCAGTCTAGTTAGCTTGCAGGTTCACTTCTTCCCTGGATTGAACTTCATCCTAAACCAATGAGATTTGTTCGTGGAATGGCTTTCCTTCACCTATCCCGTCTTTTTGTAAAAATGTAAATGCAGTTTCTCTGTGTTATTATATCACAACTTTGGTGCTCACTGCAGCATTGTAGGATTTTTCCCAATATCTCAATAATCCTAAAATCCAATATTTACCTACCATGCTGGCACCAGTTGCTATGTGCATTTATATGCCATAGCTACTCATTTTCCTCACGAGGCTGAGTGGGCCCCGCAACAGCCAGTCACAGAATCAATCATTTGCATGATACAAATTTCTTGAATTTTTGAAAAATTGAAATTAAAACGAGTTTGATTTAAATACCTACATAATTATGTACCTACTTAGGTACCTGTGAAGCTAAACATTCATCTTGGATTTTTTTTTTTTTTTATTCTGTAAAAATGTTGCAGACAAGTTTTAAGTGTCTTTGGATCACTTGTGGTCTGTGGACAATAGGTATATACCAGTATACCACTGATTTTGAAATGTACCTATTATTTTTCTTTCTTACCCAAAGTCAAGTCTCTTTTCCACTGGCAACTCAGCGAGATCAAAGTCGGGCAATACGGAATGTAAGGTGAGCGAATAGTACAGTTTGGCACCGGGAGGAATCGACTTGCTCGGTTCACCCTTGTCTCCGTAACCAAACCGAGCGGTGATTTCAATTTGACACTCCTCGCCCGTTTCCATCAGTGGAAGAACGTAGTCCATCCCATGCACCAACTGGGAAAAGTGAACAGAAAAAATATTATCAGACTATGTTTTAAATATTGGTTCACCCTTGTCTCCGTAACCGAACCGAGCGGTGATTTCAATTTGACACTCCTCGCCCATTTCCATCAGTGGAAGAACGTAGTCCATCCCATGCACCAACTGGGAAAAGTGAACAGAAAAAATATTATCAGACTATGTTTTAAAACATATACTATCATAACTTTATGTAATTTAAACAAGGTTTTATTTACATAGGTATTTGTAAACTTTTCCTTATTTAGTCTTCTCTTTGTTTGTTCTTATTATCATAACTTTATGTAATTTAAACAAGGTTTTATTTACATAGGTATTTGTAAACTTTTCCTTATTTAGTCTTCTCTTTGTTTCTCCTCTTGCAAGTTCCTTGTTTAGACTGCAAGAGTAAAGGGACTTCTCAGTCCTATGCTAGCAGTATAAACAAGGTATATTCTATTTTTTTGTAATCTCTTTTAATTTTCTTTTTAAAGAATAGTTAACAGCTTACTTCTAAATCGCCAACACATATTTCTAAATTATCAAATGTTTCTACAAGAGTGTCGTCTTCGAGTTTTCCAAAGCCAGATATGACACAGAGGTCTCCTCGCTGAGGTCGAGTGTCGGGCTCTCCATGCTTTGTAATCTGAAAGGAAAATATAGAATGAAAAAATCAGTTCTACTTGTGTAAAACCAGTGTGACATAATTAGAAAATGTAAAATGAAAAAATCAGTTCTACTTGTGTAATGTGTAAAACCAGTGTGACATAATTATGAAGACAAATATTAAGTACTTATGTAGTCATATTATGACTAGGTATGTGTACCAGTGTACCTACATACTTACACTGATTTATTTTCTAGTATTTATGGAAACTGAGACTGTTTCCTCTTTTCTGAAACCTATTGGCTTTCTGGTCAAGGAAAAATGCAGGTAGGTTTTAGTTTAAATACTAATTACTAAGCATGTAAGACCTTTACTAGACCATTGAAACTAATGTGTTCAGTACCTTCTGCATGGCAGGCAAGCGCGTTACCACTGGACCAACCGTGCCCCCAAAAATCAGCCTGTCTGCCCTCCCCAAAAATCAGCCTTGCATCACTCGTTCTCTTACCTACCTTCTCATTTTTCATTTTTTTTTTCTCAATGTAGGTACCAACACTACCTAGATACGAGTGAATCCCTCTCCCAAACGCAGTTTCTAAACATCTACCTACACTACTTATGAGAGTAGGTACCTATTTCTTCTCAAACACAGATTCTAAATATAAAACGACATGCTTGCAGCATCGTAGCAGAGATCCCCCTAGTGTGTCCATAGCAAAAAAGAAAAAAAGAAGAAGAAAAACAATATAAAGGTAGGTAGGTAGTAGGTACCTATGTACTTCGTTGATTTTTTTTTTTTTCTTTCCTCTTCCTATTAGGAAGGAAAGTAATGTAATCGGGTCAAATTTTCGATGGTCAGTTTTTAGTACCAAAACGCGTTTTGAGGTCCCTAGAGCCTAAATCACAAGTTTCAGCCATTGGTCCGTGTGTGTGTCTGTCCTTCTGTCTGTGTGTCTGTCTGTAAACAAAATATCTCGAGAACGGTAAGAGCTAGAGACTTGAGATTTGGTATGTAGTTTACAAAGATGACAAGGATGCAACACGAAACTTGGTTAAGATCGGTGCAGCAGTTGGCGGCCTCCCCAAAATCATACCTAAAACCCGCCAAAAACTTTAACTGTTTGCATAGATTTAATATGAGGTAAGTAAATAAAGTGTAAATTCAAATTCTCTCTCCTCCCTCATCACTCTCTCGTGACCTCATACTTAAAAAGCAGTGCTTCTCAACCTTTTTTCGCCGCGTACCCCTTGGGTGCCCGGGTTTTATCTCACGAACCCTCACCACCATCATAATGAGTACCGCTTTCCTCTTTTCCTCTTCTTATTATCATCATTATTGTTATTGTCATTTTTTTTTTAAAAATTAAGCAAGGTCTATAGTAATAACTAAGCATTGTACAATATTAAACCCATAAAATAAACGAGACCTTGTTTAGACTGCTGGGGTATAACTCTGCTGAATTCCCGCGAATCCAAGAAATGGACTTGGCGTGTATGGCGGATTGCGAATACCCAGCCAGCCTAGTTAGCTTAGTTGGTAGTGCGTCTGCCTTGTAAGCGCTAGGTCGCGGGTTCGATTCCCGCCCGGGGCTTTACTTACTATTCAATTTTATCATAGACACTCTGGCTTCACATAGATCACATGGTACGTTTTGATTGAACTTATCTAATATATAAAAATTAATATTTGTTTGTGTGTTCGAACTTTATGCCTGGCCAAACCGCTCATCCGATTGCTATGAAACTTTGTCGACTTATTGCTTGCACTCCGGTGTAGGTTATAGGCAATTTTCCGGTTCGTTTTTGTTAAGCTACGCCGAGCAAGACCACTAAATGTATGAGTGACATGAACGGCCATGCCTTAAGGATTTACTAGCGGAAATCCGGAGCGAATCGAGGGTTTCGGCGACGGAACTACTAGGGGAATCGAACCCGGGGTCAAGGTCATCTCACGCTCCCAAACACTCAATCAACCATTTGAGTGACACTTTTGGTTCTTGACTTCCTTAATACAAATGAGCAGTGACCAGTGTTATTGTAGGGTTAGGTTAAACGCAAAAAGGAGCTTTTACAAGTGAGCAGTTTACAAAAGGTGTTTTTTTCATTCCGACGCGGGTACGATGCGAACCCTACGATGTGACGCCGCGTCGATGCGGCGTAGGAATGAAAATCGTTCGCGCCGGTCAAAACTACATTTAGAACACTCTTAAAGTAAGTTTTTCCTCTTATATAGAAATTTTCAGTAAATTTGCCATTGACGTGTCTTATGCATAATTACCCAATTTTTTTGTCACCTGTATTGGTAGCATACAATAAATTTGACAAACAAGATCCAAAATTCTTTTCATCCTACCCATACGACAAAGTTCTTTCAATCCACAAAGTACTTGTTCCAAGTCCACCAAGAATTTAAATAAAAACCCAAAGTCCTCCACCTGCCCCTAGTCTACCTTGACCCACAAATCAGTCTTTGTTATCCCAAACCATATGGCTTACAAAATGAAGGTCACAAAATATCCTACCTCATGATGGAACATCAAATCTCACACAAGGAAATAATGATGATTGTTTTCAAATCGAGACATTATTCAATTGTGTCCGCGGCAAAATGACAACCTCTAGTTGGCAGAAACTTCTACATTTTCTACCACCTGTGAAAAGATCATGCTTGAAGAAAACCCACAAAAAAAACCACTTGGAAACAAAAACTTGCCAAGGACAACTTGGTGGGTTTTTTTCGATGATCTTTTCCGTAAAGTTTTGTGCAGATATTTCTTGACTTTACCTTCTTCTTGATATGTCCGCTGCCCAAAATATCCACCCATTCGTCCTCGACTTCTTCTTCTGGCTTATCAGGAATCACCGGATTCTCTTCCACATCCGCCTTATCCACAATTTCGAACGGATGGAACATCAAATCTCACACAAGGAACTGATGATGATTGTTTTTAAATCGGGACATTATTCAATTGTGTCTGAGACAAAATGACAACCTCTAGTTGGCAGAAACTTCTACATTTTCTACCACCTGTGAAAGAATCATGCTTGAAGAAAACCCACACAAAAAAAAAACCACTTGGAAACAAAAACTTGCCAAGGACAACTTGGTGGGTTTTTTCGATGATCTTTTCCGTAAAGTTTTGTGGAGATATTTCTTGACTTTACCTTCTTCTTGATATGTCCGCTGCCCAAAATGTCCACCCATTCGTCCTCGACTTCTTCTTCTGGCTTATCAGGAATCACCGGATTCTCTTCCACATCCGCCTTATCCACAATTTCGAACGCAACGTTGTGCGTGGTTGGTATCAGGATAGGTAACCTAGGCGTGTTTGCCGAGTCATACAGAATCTATTTATAGGTAGAGTCCATAGCATGCTAAGCCTAGACACACTATACTCCCCAGGTAACCAACCTCAGTGGTGCAGTGGTTAGCGTGGTGGACTTCGGATCTGGAGGTTGGTGGTTCGAGTCCAAGTCAAGTCAAAATATTTAGCGTAGTCCATTAAGCGGGGAACGACATTTGTGACAAGCATTTATGCTTAACACAATTAAAATTCCTTCCCTGCTCCCCAGGTTAAGTAACAGCCAGCCCACCGCTAGGTCGCGGGTTCGATTCCTGCCCGGGACGAACTTTATCCAAAAGGGGTCAGATTCGTTCTCGGAACGGCTGGCTTTCTCCTATCCTGTCCTTTTTCTCTCTTTGAATTCGGAACGATAAGACCTTCGCTTTTACAGTTCCCTCTATTAAATCTCTTGGGAGGAAAAAAAAAACGCAATCTAATTTCGTTGAGTTAATCTTGGACCTCTTTTCTTTCGGTGCAAAATCGTGAATCGAACCCAAGACCTCCTGCGTGCAAGCCTAGTGTGATACCCACTAGGCCACGAAGGCTATTATAATTTTACTGAGTAAATGGCCACACGTATTTCGAACGAATTCAAATCCCCATTATTTCCATTGGAGATGCTTTCATCCATGTTGAAATGTCACGGATTCAGATGAATTTTCAAAGATTTCCGACACTTCTAGGACACTCGCGTAGGGAAAAAGACCGTGGAAAAGATTTCCGAGTTGTTCAGGACTGAAAATCGCTCCGGAAAATCAGTTTTTCCGTGGGACTTTCCGTTTTTACTTCGCGATTTTCGTGATTGCGGAGTTTTTAGTGATAAGCAGAAGTTTTGTTTTTGTTTTTCGGATCTTTTATCTTATGCGGTGTTGCCAGGTGACGATCGGGAGTCGGGGACCAGGGGGATTTTACAAGGCCCGGGCCACACGTTATCTTTTCTTCAGACATACGAATTATTTTCTCTGTGACCCATAGATAATTATATTTATTTAAGTGTTTAGTTATTTATACTTTAAATACTTATATCCCTACACGTAAAATGGGTAGAGTACCTATAATAAAATTATTATGTGACTTAAGATAAGGGGGAAGAAGAGAAGAAAAATCTGGTGTGAACATCACACGACTTTCCTTATCCTATTGAATAATGCTTATTTGAGTGTTCTTTTACCCTAACTTTTATAATATCTCTAACCGTTTTGTCGCTATAGCTGAAAACCGCCAAAGAGCGGTCGAAATCTGTCCAAAAGCGGTCAAAATACCTCGCAGCAACCATCTCAACCAAACGTTTTGAGTTGCATCCTTGTCACATTTGTGGACTACATACCAAATTTCAAGTCTCTAGCTTGTACCGTTCCCGAGATATTGTTAAATTTCACCGAAAACCGCCAAAAAGCGGTAAAATGCCGCCAACCGTTGCATCGATCTTAACCAAAAGTTTCGTGTCGCATCCTTGTCACATTTTTTTTCTCTCTGATAAGACCTTCGCTTTTTCCCTCTATTAAATCTCTTGGGAGGAGAAAAAAAAAACGCAATCTATTTCGGTGAGTTAATCTTGGACCTCTTTTCTTTCGGTGCAAAATCGTGAATCGAACCCACGACCTCCTGCGTGCAAGCCTAGTGTGATACCCACTAGGCCACGAAGGCTATTATAAATAATTTTACTGAGTAATTCAAACCGTTCCTGAAATTAAAGTACCATTCGGGGTACTTATATAGGAACAAAAGGAAGATATTTTTATAGTTACATTAAAATAAACCATTCTCATTCTCATTATTTATTAAATGGCCACACGTTATCTTTTCTTCAGACATACGAATTATTTTCTCTGTGACCCATAGATAAAATATTATATTTATTTAAGTGTTTAGTTATTTATACTTTAAATACTTATATCCCTACACGTAAAATAGGTAGAGTACCTATAATAAAATTATTATGTGACTTAAGATAAGGGGGAAGAAGAGAAGAAAAAATTGGGATTGTTACACTAGGTAGGGGGGAAAATGTTAGGAATTGAAACGATTTTGCTGTTCCGCGACCCTGTTTCGAAAAAAAAACGAGTGTTTTTCTTCTAGGTAATGGCAATTTTATTTTATTTATTTGTTAAATTGAAAAATAATAGATAATATTTTTTAAAATGTTTATCTATTACCTAATTGTTAATTTATTTTAGCAGTATTTTTTAAGCTGTTTCTTTCAAAATCTAAAGAATAAAATATTTAAAAATTAGTTTTAAAAACTAAATAAGTTGCTGCTTAGTTTGGGGAAAGAAAGTCTAATAAAAATAATTTGGTTGGGTATTATATTTATTACCTTTAAAAAAATGTAACATTTATTATAGTAAAAAATAAATAAATAATTAGGTATTTATAATAAAAAGAATAATTAGTGTCCTAATTTCGCCTGTTTTCTTTTGTTTCCAGTCGCCCACAAGTTTCATCATGGACTACCTTCGAATTACCTGAGGAAAACCCTTGGCTCGAAAAAAAGTCGTGAAATCCCCCGAAAAAACCTGCCGTGTGTGAAAGAATTTTGAAGTGGTGCTGCGAACCGCCAAGTTCATACGAAAAAGTGACAGTGATTGAATTTTTTAATCATTATTTGAATAATTTGTTTCGAAAAGACCCTCTGTGTGTGAATTACAAACATGGTTGTTGCGTGAATCGCCAAGTTCATTCGAGCTTCGAGAAATCTATCAGTCATTATTAGTTTTTAAAGTTTTAATATTCATTTAAGTATTTATTTTATTTAAACCACCCCATTGATCTCAAACTTTTAATTTAAGAAATAAAATCTTTGTCAAAATTTTAAATTTTGTGCCATAAAAGAAACGAACTTTTTCACCCCCCATAAATCTAGTCAAAAAACTCCTTTTTTATCCTTAATCCTCATCTATCTTGTCATCAGTGTTTAACTAATCGCTTCCCCTCGTCTCGTCATCCCCTGTTTAACTTAATCCATCAAAAACTCAGCAAACTCCTACTCTCCAGTCAGTCACCCCGCCAAAAACTCGCGAATTTCGCCGTTTACCAAAAAGAAACCAAGGTCCCTATTAAGTCGCCCCGCCAAAAACTCACCGTTCCATCATGGATCCCGAAGCGTTCTTAGACCTCGCCAATCAGGTGATGAAACTCAAGATGTATCCGTACTTTGACGTGGCGCATTCTGTCCTATGCGCCTTGCATGTGAGAGAAGACCTGGGTGCAGGTAAGTTATCAAGGCGCAGCGTGCATGTTGCCTCTTTTCAAACTGTGGGTCTGGGGATATTTTCTTTGCTTTTTCATTAAATCGGCAAATAAATATTGAATTTTCGACCTTTTAAAGCCACTTTTTCGGAGTTTTGACCTCGGATTTGGATTTTTCACAACTTTTTACGTAGGAATTGACCTTTTATTTATAATTTTTACCCAATCCATAATCTATTCTATGGATTCTATTCTATTCTACTCTACTCTATCCATAATCTATTCTATTCTATTCTACTCTATTCACATTCTATTCTAAATGTAATATTGTAAAATTGTAAATTGTGTATAATGTTGTAACAATCACAATAAAATAAAATTGAATTGAATCTATTCTTAGAGTAGTTTGTTAAATACGTTCTATTTTATTCTATTCCAGGCGCCCAAACATTCTCTCGCAAGCATCCCCTATCTTGTTGGCTCAGTACGATGCTGGTTATATTTGCTGGTGGCATGGTAGCTGGTGGTTTGCTGGGAGAACCCATATTGGCCCCCCTCAAGAACACTCAACAGCTGGTCATTGCCACTGCAGTGTGGTAAGTTCTTTTTCTTTTCAAGTTCCTGTTATTGGTTAGGTTTATATTTTAGACATCCAAGTTGTGATATACTATTATTAGTATTGATATAAGCAGGGCCATCGGCTTTATTAACACCCTTGGTCACTGCGACCTGGTTAGATCTTTTGTGACTTGTGATATAATAACACAAAGAAAAGGCATTTATCATTGAACAGCGTTGAATTAGATCCCTGGAACCATTCTCTAAGATTTTGCATCCATAATTTCCTTTTCTACCTCTCCCCTTATTCCCCTAATCCTGTCTCGGTGGTGTAGTGGTCAAGACGCTCGTCTGATAAACAGGAGATTCAAAGTTTAGTCTAGTATTATTACTTTCTTTTTCACAATTTAAAAATTACTTTTCTATTTTCAGGTACGTTGTGTTCTACACACCATTTGACATCGGCTACAAGGCGTCCAAATTTCTGCCCGTCAAGATCCTGTTCTCTGGCATGAAGGAAATCTACAGGTGTAAGAAAATACATGACGGAGTCACGCATGCGGCTAAACTATACCCGAGTGCATATATTATTATGATCATTATTGGCACACTGAAAGGTGAGATTTTTTGTAATTAATATTTTTTATGAATAAAAATAAATAAAAACACGAAAAATACATTTTTTTTTTTTTAAATGAAAAAATAAGTAAATAAAAAAAGCCTAGCGCTTACAAGGCAGACGCACTACCAACTAAGCTAACTAGGTTGGTGGATCAACTGAAAATTCTCTGTGTTAAGATCGGGCATTTATGAAATAATAAAAACAGTATTAACCCATGCTTGTGTCTTGTTCCAAATGTTGTACAGGTAATGGTGCTGGATTCATCAAGTTACTCGAAAGACTTATTCGCGGCGTGTGGACCCCGACTGCTATGTTTTGCAACTCCTCCATTAGTATAACTTATATTAACCCATGCTTGTGTCTTGTTACACTTGTTGTACAATGTACATACTAACCCATGCTTGTGTGTTGTTCCAAATGTTGTACAGGTAATGGTGCTGGATTCATCAAGTTACTCGAAAGACTTATTCGCGGCGTGTGGACCCCGACTGCTATGGAGTTTATGCAACCAAGCTTGTAAGTTACATTTTAAATTCAAATGATTAATATGTTGTTTGCAAATGTCGGGTTATTTGACTACTAGGTCATTTTACCAGTATATAAATTTATTTTATTTATGTAAATTCTATTTCAACAAAATAAACATAATTTGCATCTTTTCGAAAAGATAGAGGGAACTGTAACAATGGAAGTCTTATCGTCCCGAAAGGGAAAAGAGAAGGAAGACAGGACAGGAGAAAGCCAGCCGTTCCGAGAACGAACCTTATCCCTATTGTAAAAATTATGTATTGTACTTGTACCATGTTAAACCCATAAAATACACGAGACCTTGTTTAGACTGCTAAAGGGACTTTTTAGTAAAGGTACTTTTTAGTAAAGGGACTTTTTAGTAAAGGTACTTTTTAGTAAAGGTACTTTTTAGTAAAGGGACTTTTTAGTAAAGGTACTTTTTAGTAAAGGTACTTTTTAGTAAAGGTACTTTTTAGTAAAGGTACTTTTTAGTAAAGGGACTTTTTAGTAAAGGGACTTTTTAGTAAAGGGACTTTTTAGTAAAGGTACTTTTTAGTAAAGGTACTTTTTAGTAAAGGGACTTTTTAGTAAAGGGACTTTTTAGTAAAGGTACTTTTTAGTAAAGGGACTTTTTAGTAAAGGTACTTTTTAGTAAAGGGACTTTTTAGTAAAGGTACTTTTTAGTAAAGGGACTTTTTAGTAAAGGTACTTTTTAGTAAAGGGACTTTTTAGTAAAGGTACTTTTTAGTAAAGGGACTTTTTAGTAAAGGTACTTTTTAGTAAAGGGACTTTTTAGTAAAGGTACTTTTTAGTAAAGGGACTTTTTAGTAAAGGTACTTTTTAGTAAAGGGACTTTTTAGTAAAGGTACTTTTTAGTAAAGGGACTTTTTAGTAAAGGTACTTTTTAGTAAAGGGACTTTTTAGTAAAGGTACTTTTTAGTAAAGGGACTTTTTAGTAAAGGTACTTTTTAGTAAAGGGACTTTTTAGTAAAGGTACTTTTTAGTAAAGGGACTTTTTAGTAAAGGTACTTTTTAGTAAAGGGACTTTTTAGTAAAGGTACTTTTTAGTAAAGGGACTTTTTAGTAAAGGTACTTTTTAATATTCAGATTCCCCTGCCGAAAACAGCGATGATTTCTAAAACGTGGCATATGGACTGAGTGACGTATGGGAAGTCAACATTTTAAAATTATTATTATTTTGTACCTTGTGTGATAACGAAGTACCTACATGAAGGGTTTCGATTGGGCCTAAAATTTAATGAGAAAATTTCCCTTCGTTCCAAATTGTTGGTTATAATCAGAGACAACCAAATGTCATATTGTCATGACATCATGCTATTTAGTCATATTTTAGCTTTTTTTCGGAAAAGGTCATAAAACGTGTAGGTTATAGGCAATTTTCCGGTTCGTTTTTGTTAAGCTACGCCGAGCAAGACCACTAAATGGATGAGTGACATGAACGGCCATGCCTTAATTGTAAATTATTAAATTGAAAAAAAAAAACTATTAAAATGTGTCAACACTCGACGATTTCAGCAGTCCAAATGGGCTGAAGCTAATTAATATTATCTCCTAAGAGGTTACTTTTAACCTAGATGTTGATATCGTAAACGTTATTATTATTTAAAGCAAACATTACTTAAAATAATTACAGCAGGTGAATCTATGCCAAATATTTACCTGTGAAAGGTTTGGCTAACTTTTAAAAATAAAAGAATTCATATTGAAATTTCAAAATCGTCGTGCGTAGTAAACTCTGTAGTGGACGCAGTCCATTCTGATTTCAAAATCGTCGTGCGTAGTAAACTCTGTAGTGGACGCAGTCCATTCTGATTTCAAAATCGTCGTGCGTAGTAAACTCTGTAGTGGACGCAGTCCATTCTGATTTCAAAATCGTCGTGCGTAGTAAACTCTGTAGTGGACGCAGTCCATTCTGATTTCAAAATCGTCGTGCGTAGTAAACTCTGTAGTGGACGCAGTCCATTCTGATTTCAAAATCGTCGTGCGTAGTAAACTCTGTAGTGGACGCAGTCCATTCTGATTTCAAAATCGTCGTGCGTAGTAAACTCTGTAGTGGACGCAGTCCATTCTGATTTCAAAATCGTCGTGCGTAGTAAACTCTGTAGTGGACGCAGTCCATTCTGATTTCAAAATCGTCGTGCGTAGTAAACTCTGTAGTGGACGCAGTCCATTCTGATTTCAAAATCGTCGTGCGTAGTAAACTCTGTAGTGGACGCAGTCCATTCTGATTTCAAAATCGTCGTGCGTAGTAAACTCTGTAGTGGACGCAGTCCATTCTGATTTCAAAATCGTCGTGCGTAGTAAACTCTGTAGTGGACGCAGTCCATTCTGATTTCAAAATCGTCGTGCGTAGTAAACTCTGTAGTGGACGCAGTCCATTCTGATTTCAAAATCGTCAGACTCGGAAAGTGTTAACTATAGAGAGACAATGAACTTTTTGGGCGAAAAGAGAAAACAAAAGGCTTATTTGAACCAGTTTTAAATATGGTATCTGACAGCCAGGGCCGGAGTTATGGCCTATTCAAATTTTCATTTTTCCATGTTCTTCCGCTAATAGGGGAAGCACCAAAAATGGGAAATTCATATTTCTGGATTATTTGTGCGTCTCACTTATGATTCACATTGAAAATGGGTTCCAGGACTTTTCTAACACTCTGTATGTAAATGTAGGGTCTTATGCCTACTAAATTTGTACTTTTGCTTTTCAACAGAACTTTGTAACTCCATTTTTTCAAGGATTGGAATCATGTTTGTAGTTTGTTACAATTACAATGCTAAGGAAAGGAATTTCAATTGTGTTAAGCTTGTCACAAATGTCGTTCTCCGCTTAATACACTACGCTAAATTTTATGACTTGACTTGTATCTACTGCAAAGTAGAAGAAGAAAAGTGCACTGTATACTTAATAAAATACATATTTTTCATGTATTGGAGACTTTTTAATAGGACCCGAATAAATGCCTTTAAGAATTTAAAAATGCCTCTTTTTTTAAGAAAAATAAAGAAAGAAAAGCGTGAATTGTAAATTTTAAAAATTGTGTTATTTATTTACATACATGTCTATCAACAGAAAAGTTTGGTCAGAAAATTTCCGCCCCAGCCAAGATTTGAACCCAGCAACGACACTCAACGTGCTTGGACCAGATGGTCACCCATCCGGATACTAACCACGCGCAACGGTACTTAACTTCAGTGCGGGAACACAGCTAGCTTCCAGGTTATTCAACTTCTTCCACTTGGAGATTTTCTCAACTTTACCAAGAGGTGTTTGATAGAGGGAACTGTAACTGCTAAGGTCTCATCGTCCCGAAATCGAAGACAGGATAGGATCAAGCCAGCCGTTCCGAGAACGAAACTTACCTGTGTAGGATAAGGTTCCCCCCGGGCGGGAATCGAACCCGCAACCTAGCGTTTACAAGGCAGACGCTTTGGCTTTCAAGCTAACTAGGCTTTTCTCAACCTTAGTGAAGTAACTCAAGGTTGATCAACTTCTCCCACTTGTAGACTTATTTATCAGCCTTAGTCCAGGAAATAATGACTTCTGACTTGACTCCACCTTAGTAAAATTAGATGGTTGGTTGGCCCAGGTTGGCGAATAACTTCGCCATATTTTGCGAATAACTTCGCCATATTTTGTATTACACTCATCTTTAACTTCAGGCTCTAAATCTGAATCAACCTCTCCTGGTCCAACCATATTCTGGAAAAAGATTAAATTAGATCACTGATGTTAAGCTACGTTGGCCGTGGTTGGTAACTCGTGAATTATAACACGAACAACTTCGCCATATTTTGTATTACACTCATCTTTAACTTCAGGCTCTAAATCTGAATCAACCTCTCCTGGTCCAACCATATTCTGGAAAAAGATAAAATGAGATCACTAATGTTAAGCTACGTTGGCCGTGGTTGGTAACTCATGGATTATAACTCAAATAACTTCGCCATATTTTGTATTACACTCTTCTTTAACTTCAGGTTCTAAATCTGAATCAACCTCTCCTGGTCCAACCATATTCTGAAATGAGATAAAATTAGATCACTGATGTTAAGCTACGTTGGCCGTGGTTGGTAACTATTGTTTAGACTGCTAAAGGTATTTTTAGTAAAGGTACTTTAGAGTAAGGTACTTTTTAGTAAAGGTACTTTTTAATTTGGGACTTTTTAGTCTCATTCGATATTATTTTATTTTTTCTTTAAATTCCAGCCCTACCAAGTCCAGTATAAGAGTAAAGGGACTTTTTAGCAAAGGTACTTTTTAATTTGGGACTTTTTAGTCTCATTCGATATTATTTTATTTTTTCTTTAAATTCCAGCCCTACCAAGTCCAGTATAGTGGCCAGCATTATATTTGTGCTGGACAAGAAGACGGATCTGATTTCCGCTCCTCACGCCTTGGTGTACTTTGGCATTGTCATCTTCTTCATTTACTTCAAGGTAAGCTGATCAACGTTACACGTTTCCACCCCCACCCCCCCACTCAGGCTGGGTAAGGTTAATATGAGTAGGCGAGTCGCTTGTTGCCGAGTGGAGGGTAAAGCCTCGTTACTAAAGAGTTGATCAACGTTACACGTTTCCATCCCCCACCCCCCCACTCAGGCTGGGTAAGGTTAATATGAGTAGGCGAGTCGCTTGTTGCCGAGTGGAGGGTAAAGCCTCGTTACTAAAACCCCAATGGAGCAGTTGCAAATGGGTAAAAACTATTAATAAATGGTCGATTCCTATGTGAAAAGTTGTGAAAAATTCAAATCTGAGGTCAAAACTCCGAAAAAGTAACTGTAAAAGGTCGAAAATGCAATTTTTATTTTCCGTCAGAGTTCGATGATGCGCAGAAACGTATGCGCACAAACATGAATTGCGCAGAAATGCATGCGCACAAACAGATTAATGTGTTGCCTGCGAGGGAGCTTTGCTTGGGACATTTATTATTATCAGGACAGACAGTGTGTTTCTATGTACCTTAATAATAATAATAATAATAATAATAATAATAGACTCTTGAGTGGAATTATTATCAGGACAGATAGTGTGTTTCTATGTACCTTAACTGTGTCCCATATGAATAACTTCTTGTCCCATCTTCTTTTTCAGCTCTCTTCCATTCTGCTCGGCATTCACGACCCGTTCATCCCGTTTGAGAATTTGGGATGCGCCCTCTTCTTCGGGGGCATATGGGACTCTTTGTCCCGTATGTTCGGACGGGGAGGGGTTAAGGAAAACGCAAGCGATGCGAAGAAGAAGGATTGAGACCCGCCGGACTCGAAGAGGCAAAGATTAGAGAGAAACTGAACTGTTGAACGAAAAGGGTTAGGATTAGAGAAAAAATGGAAGGCTTATTTATATCAGGCTTGTCCAACCTGCGGCCCGCGAGCTCATTTTTGCGGCCCGCGAAGGCCCGCCTAAAAAAATGAACGAAAATGAGAAATAACAGTAAATACTTCAGGCTATAAATCTGAATCTACCTCTCCTGGTCCAACCATATTCTGAAATGAGATAAAATTAGATCACTAATGTTAAGCTACGTTTGCCGTGGTTGGTAACTCATGGATTATAACACGAACAACTTCGCCATATTTTGTATTACACATACACATTACACTCATCTTTAACTTCAGGCTCTAAATCTTAATCAACCTCCCCTGGACCAACCATATTCTGGAAAAAGATAAAATTAGATGAAAACAAAATATGGCGAATAACTTCTCCATATTTTGTATTACACTCATCTTTAACTTGGTAACTCGAGGTTAATCTCTCCCACTTGTAGAATTCTCAGCCTTAGTCCAGGAAATAATGACTTCTAGCTTGACTCCACCTTAGTCCAGTAACTCAAGGTTGTTCAACTTCTCCCACTTGTAGAATTCTCAGCCTTAGTCCAGGAAATAATGACTTCAGGTTGGACTCCAATCTTAGTCCAGTAACTCGAGGTTGTTCAACTTCTCCCACTTGTAGACTTATTTATCAGCCTTAGTCCAGGAAATAATGGCTTCTGACTTGACTCAACCTTAGTCCAGTAACTCGAGGTTGTTCAACTTCTCCCACTTGTAGACTTATTTATCAGCCTTAGTCCCAGGAAATAATGACTTCTAACTGAACTTCAATCTTAGTCCAGTAACTCGAGGTTGATCAATTTCTCCCACTTGTAGACTTATTTATCAGCCTTAGTCCAGGAAATAATGACTTCTGACTGAACTTCAACCTTAGTCCAGTAACTCGAGGTTGTTCAATTTCTCCCACTTGTAGACTTATTTATCAGCCTTAGTCCAGGAAATAATGACTTCAGGTTGGACTCCAATCTTAGTCCAGTAACTCGAGGTTGTTCAACTTCTCCCACTTGTAGACTCATTTATCAGCCTTAGTCCAGGAAATAATGACTTCAGGTTGGACTCCAATCTTAGTCCAGTAACTCGAGGTTGTTCAACTTCTCCCACTTGTAGACTCATTTATCAGCCTTAGTCCAGGAAATAATGACTTCAGGTTGGACTCCAATCTTAGTCCAGTAACTCGAGGTTGTTCAACTTCTCCCACTTGTAGACTTATTTATCAGCCTTAGTCCAGGAAATAATGACTTCAGGTTGGACTCCAATCTTAGTCCAGTAACTCGAGGTTGTTCAACTTCTCCCACTTGTAGACTTCTCAGCCTTAGTCCAGGAAATAATGACTTCTAGCTTGACTCCACCTTAGTCCAGTAACTCGAGGTTG
>NW_007379571.1:45767-58528 GCF_000475195.1 Diaphorina citri
AATTTTCTGCACGTCAGTGTATTGAAATTAAAATGTAAAAGAAAGTCGGTAATACGCATTGCGCTTGCGTAACCAGGAGGAGTTTAGGATCCACTATGCATATGAATTTTAGGAAAGCACTAAAAGGAATTCCTAATCATTAAGGTACGACTGTGCATTCGGCCCTAAGAAATAAGTTACGAACATAAGAATTAATTTACACCACATAAAAGGTAATATCGTTGTTGTGATTTTGTCAACAGGAAATCAACATCTTCGTTTTTCCATCGTTCTATTTATCTCCATAGAAGGCATTCTCTTAAGAAAAACATGTCTGACATATCGGGCTAGAACTTCTTTCTAAAGAGTTCAAGAACCTATATAAAAAAAAAGTTTGAATTTTTTTTATGACACAACCTCCCCTGGTCCCACCATATTCTGGAAAAAGATAAAATTAGATGAAAACAAAATATGGCGAATAACTTCTCCATATTTTGTATTACACTCATCTTTAACTTCAGGCTCTAAATCTGAATCTACCTCCCCTGGACCAACCATGTTCTGAAATGAGATAAAATTAGATCACTGATGTTAAGCTACGTTGGCCGTGGTTGGTAACTCATGGATTATAACTCGAATAACTTCGCCATATTTTGTATTACACTCATCTTTAACTTCAGGCTCTAAATCTGAATCTACCTCCCCTGGACCAACCATGTTCTGAAATGAGATAAAATTAGATCACTGATGTTAAGCTACGTTGGCCGTGGTTGGTAACTCGTGGATTATAACTCGAATAACTTCGCCATATTTTGTATTACACTCATCTTTAACTTCAGGCTCTAAATCAGAATCAACCTCTCCTGGTCCAACCATATTCTGGAAAAAGATAAAATTAGATCACTGATGTTAAGCTACGTTGGCCGTGGTTGGTAACTCATGGATTATAACTCGAATAACTTCTCCATATTTTGTATTACACTCATCTTTAACTTCAGGCTCTAGAATAGAATCAACCTCTCCTGGTCCAACCATATTCTGGAAAAAGATAAAATTAGACGAAAACAAAATATGGCGAATAACTTCTCCATATTTTGTATTACACTCATCTTTAACTTCAGGCTCTAAATCAGAATCAACCTCTCCTGCACCAACCATATTCTGGAAAAAGATAAAATTAGATGAAAACAAAATATGGCGAATAACTTCGCCATATTTTGTATTACACTCATCTTTAACTTCAGGCTCTAAATCTGAATCAACCTCTCCTGGACCATCCATATTCTGAAATGAGATAAAATTAGATCACTGATGTTAAGCTACGTTGGCCGTGGTTGGTAACTCGTGGATTATAAATTTTTTTTTTTTTTTTTTTTTTGTAAGTTTGTACTTTTTTTTTTAATTGTACTTTTGCTTTACAACAGAACTTTGTAACTCCATTTTTTTCAAGGATTGGAATCATGTTTGCAGTTTGTTACAGATACAATGCTAAGGAAAGGAATTTCAATTGTGTTAAGCTTGTCACAAAAGTCGTTCTCCGCTTAATACACTACGCTAAATTTTATGACTTGACTTGTATCTACTGCCAAGTAGAAGAAGAAAAGTACACTGTATACCTAATAAATAAAATACATGTTTTTCATGTATTGGAGACTTTTTAATAGGGCCCGAATAAATGCCTTTAACAATTTAAAAATGCCTCTTTTTTAAGAAAAATAAAGAAAGAAAAGCGTGAATTGTAAATTTTAAAAATTGTGTTTTTTTTTATTTACATACATGTCTATCAACAGAAAAGTTTGGTCGGAAAATTTCCGCCCCAGCCAAGATTTGAACCCCGCAACAACACTCAACGTGCTTTGACCAGATGGTCACCCATCCGGATACTAACCACGCGCAACGGTGCTTAACTTCAGTGATCCATTGGGATCACAGCTAGCTTCCAGGTTATTCAACTTCTCCCACTTGGAGATTTTCTCAAATTTACCAAGAGGTTTGATAGAGGGAACTGTAACTGCTAAGGTCTCATCATCCCGATATCGAAGACAGGATAGGATCAAGCCAGCCGTTCCGAGAACGAAACTTATCTGTGTAGGATAAAGTCTGTGTCCGCCCTGGACGGGAATCGAACCCGCAACCTAGCGTTTACAAGGCAGAAGCTTTGGCTTTCAAGCTAACTAGGCTTTTCTCAACCTTAGTGAAGTAACTCAAGGTTGTTCAACTTCTCCCACTTGTAGACTTATTTATCAGCCTTAGTCCAGGAAATAATGACTTCTGACTTGACTCCACCTTAGTCCAGTAACTCGAGGTTGTTCAACTTCTCCCACTTGTAGACTCATTTATCAGCCTTAGTCCAGGAAATAATGACTTCTGACTTGACTCCACCTTAGTCCAGTAACTCGAGGTTGTTCAACTTCTCCCACTTGTAGACTCATTTATCAGCCTTAGTCCAGGAAATAATGACTTCTGACTTGACTCCACCTTAGTCCAGTAACTCGAGGTTGTTCAACTTCTCCCACTTGTAGACTCATTTATCAGCCTTAGTCCAGGAAATAATGACTTCTGACTTGACTCCACCTTGGAAACATATATTATGTACATTCTGGAATCCCCTGTCACAAGGAAGTGATTTTTAGCAAATCGTACGTGATTGAAGAGGTCGAGTCTATTTTCACATTTCCAGAGTGTTTTATTTGTCCAATGTTGTCAAGTGGCAGTCACGAGCTCTCTGCATTGCGTGAATTCTACTGATCACCTATCAATCAGCTGTAATCAACAGTTTCGATCAATAGTCAACATAATCAACAGTCCTGATCAAGAGTCATCAGGTGAGATGTGGTACCAATGGTCGTCATAGCAGAGATGATGTGAGAGAAGATGAAACCTGAAATAGATTTTGGTATGAGTTTTAGCTAAATTTCATCTACTCCATTACTCCATTTAGGAATGAGCTATTCATATTAATTCTTCTTCCTCTTCTTCTTCTTCTTCTTCTTCTTCTTCTTCTTCTTCTTCTTCTTTTTCTTCTTCTTCTTCTTCTTTTCTTTTTCCAAGTACCTAGGTAGGTATTAGATTTTTTCAAGTACGAGTAAAGTACCTAATGTTATTGTTATTGGTGGAGATGTCTACAGCACTATACTGAAAATACAGGATTTAAGTAAGTAATGTAGTTGGTGGAGATGTCAAAAGCACCAAATGGAATCCAGTCAATTATACGTACAAATTTCGTTGGTACCTAGGTACTTATTGGTGGAGATATCTACACCTACAGCACCACATACTGTCTGTATGTTATTGATATTCAAGTAATGTTATTAGTGGAGATAGTCTGATTCAATTTTATACGCCAGGAGTGTCATTGGTGAAAAGTTCTAGAACTTCCCAGTCATTAGTAGCGAATCTCTAGTCCCAAGCTGGCGTTCCCATAGAAGGACTTATCCAAACCTGGTCGACCTATATATCAAATTAAAGATCTTTTTACCAGGAACACGAATGTGGTGGTGCAAATTTTGTCCAGAAAACCAAAAAGCCTGGTGAAAGGTGAAAGAAAGGCATGTTTCGCATGTCCCGGCACGCGCAGAGCTTCGTCCTATAGCTCTTGACGTTCGCGCGCTTTCCGGCACGCTTCAACCGTTCTCCTCATGACATCAGAAATAACCTTATCCAAGGTGAAAGAATTTTATTTTATTTATTATGGGACTGGTTGCTCCTCTCCCAAGAGAGTATGCAATTAACACTGCGACCTCTGTAGATCTATTGTGACCAGTATTTTTTCCCCTGCCCAAGCTGCTATACCCTGGCCTTGATGGAACCTAGAAGTACCCTCATTGGTATATTTCAACCTCCCCAGTTTCTCTAAAATTCACCTGTAGCACCTCTAAAGAGTCTGCACACTCAGGTTTATTCCAGAGAAAATCTGTGAGTTCATCTACTATCCCATTAAGAGGATACCAAGAGGTGCCTAGGCCAGAGAGCTACTTGGGGCCCCCGAACTGAAGGGGTCTAATGAGGGATGAGGGGTTTGATAGGTCTGTTATCCCAAGGCCTTGATGTAACCTAGAAGTACCCTCACTGGTATATTTCAACCTCCCCAGTTTCTCTAAAATTCACCTGTAGCACCTCTAAAGAGTCTGCACACTCAGGTTTATTCTAGAGAAAATCTGTGAGTTCATCTACTATCCCATTAAGAGGATACCAAGAGGTGTCATCGAGGCCAGAGAGCTAGTTCAGGGCCCCTAAATCGTAGGGGTCTGATGAGGGATATTCAGGTACATAATTATGTCGTTGTACCCTACTTCCTGAGACGGACTTGACCATAGTCCCATTCAGGTACCCTCAAAAGAGCCAGTGTTATTGTCTGTGGCTTGACAGGGCTGGTTTTGTCTCAGTTTTACGTCCTCCAGCGAGACTAACAGGGAGTATACCAGCCTGAAATTTCCCTTGCTAAAGAAATAGCAAAGGTCGAGTGCGAAGGACATCCGCTCGTAATTTTTTAAGCCAAAACCAAATGTCAGCCCAAAGCAATCACGCCAGTGCTGATTGAGAGGCTGACGAAAAACGCCGACTTCGTCTGAACACGGGGAAAGGCGAAGAATAAATAAATGGAAACTTTTTTAAATAGGTATATCTAAATAAAAAAATTAAAAATTTAAAAGACAATTGAGATTCGACATACAACTGGTGGTGATATTTGGTGAGCTTTCGAGAATACTCAGATTCTCATCATCAGACCAAAATCGCGAGAGAGATTTTTACTCTACGAGCGCTGGAGTTGTCTGATGATGAGAATCGTATTCTCGAAAGCTTACCAAATATCACCACCAGTTGTATGTCGAATCTCAATTGTCTTTTAAATTTTTAATTTTAATTAATGAAGATTCTTAATTAAATAATTATTCCTCGATAATTATTTTAGTTTTATTTATGTTTATATCTAAATATCTAATTTATTAATTATACGTTACCTTTAATGGCGGACTCAATTCGTTTAAACTCGACAAATATCCGTATGGACTCGTCGTCAGGAGCCGTTGGTAACTCATGGATTATAACTCGAACAACTTCGCCATATTTTGTATTACACTCATCTTTAACTTCAGGCTCTAAATCTGAATCTACCTCTCCTGGACCCACCATATTCTGGAAAAAGATAAAATTAGATCACTGATGTTAAGCTACGTTGGCCGTGGTTGGTAACTCATGGATTATAACTCGAACAACTTCGCCATATTTTGTATTACACTCATCTTTAACTTCGGGTTCAAGATCTGAATCTACCTCCCCTGGTCCAACCATATTCTGGAAAAAGATAAAATTAGATCACTGATGTTAAGCTACGTTGGCCGTGGTTGGTAACTCGTGGATTATAACTCGAATAACTTCGCCATATTTTGTATTACACTCATCTTTAACTTCGGGTTCTAAATCTGAATCAACCATGTTCTGAAATGAGATAAAATTAGATCACTAATGTTAAGCTACGTTGGCCGTGGTTGGTAACTCATAGATTATAACTCGAATAACTTCTCCATATTTTGTATTACACTCATCTTTAACTTCGGGCTCTAAATCTGAATCTACCTCTCCTGGACCAACCATATTCTGGAAAAAGATAAAATTAGATGGTTGGTTGGCCCAGGTTGGCCCATACAAAATATGGCGAATAAATTCGCCATATTTTGTATTACACTCATCTTTAACTTCGGGTTCAAGATCTGAATCAACCTCCCCTGGTCCAACCATATTCTGAAATGAGATAAAATTAGATCACTAATGTTAAGCTACGTTGGCCGTGGTTGGTAACTCATGGATGATAACTCGAATAACTTCGCCATATTTTGTATTACACTCATCTTTAACTTGTGACGCTAGGGTTACAAAAATGGAAACCCGGGCCAAGGCCCGGAAATAAAAAGGCGATTCAAACTATAACAACTGACGATGTTACTTATCTTTTATTATTTTCAAATATCCAAATAGAGGAGGTAGGTATCCAAAGGTAAGTATCCAAATATATGTAAGTATCCAAAAAAAAATATAATATGCCAGTTGACTCCAAAATTAACTCTTAAGAAAAATCGAAATAATTTAATAATTAAAATAAAAATCACAGGGCCTTGCTCTTTTGCCGTTCCAAAAACCATTCAACTTCTCTCCCAAATTACCTCTCGCTCTTAGCTCCACCTAACCTACCTCTTCTCGTCCCATTTACACTCTCACTCACTTCACACTCTCACGCTCTCTTTCACTCGAACTCACTCAGAATATGAGAAAACCAGATGGGGGTAGGAAATTTAAAATAAACAAAAGGGAAAAGAGGGATAGGAAAAGGAATGGAGGAACAATTGATTATAAAAGGGGATGAATAGGGGAACAAATGAACAATAATCGACTCGGAAAGTGTTAACTGTAGAGAGAAAATGAACTTTTTGGGCGAAAAGAGAAAACAAAAGGCTTATTTGAACCAGTTTTAAATATGGGATCCGACAACCAGCGCCGGAATTATGGCCTGTTCAAATTTTCATTTTTCCATGTTCTTCCGCTAATAGGGGAAGCACCAAAAATGGGAAATTCATATTTCTGCATTACTTGTGCTTCAAATAGGTCTCACTTATGATTCACATTGAAAATGGGTTCCAGGACTTTTCTAACACTCTGTATGTAAATGTAGGGTCTTATGCCTACTAAATTTTATGACCCGATCTGGGACTCGAACCACCAAACTTCAAATCCTGGGACACGTTCCGTTCTTGTTGAAACTCATCAGTTAGACATAGCTGTCAGGAGGTGCTAGTCAGTAATTCACAGGTTGTATTTAAACTTACATGATGTGCCTACATTTTGAGAGTGATTATTATTATTTTTTGATTTGACAGAGGGAACTGTAACTGCTAAGGTCTTATCGTTCCGAAAGCGAAGAGAGAAGGAAGACAGGATAGGAGAAAGCCAGCCGTTCCAAGAACGAATCTTATCCGTTCAGGATAAAATCTGCACCGGGCGGGAATCAAACCCGCGGCCTAGCGCTTACAAGGCAGACGCACTACCAACTAAGCTAACTAAGCTGGCTTTGGAAGTGAAGTTCTCACTAGACGTGTTTTTAACCCATTTTGTTTTTATTCAAGCCAAAGATTTTAATTGTACATTTTATTTTTATTTATTTTTTTTTTTTTTTTTTAAAACGGGAACAACGGGAACCATGAAAATAGTGGGGAAGGGGGGTAGGATAGTTTGGAGAGTAACGGGATGCAGAGGAATCTAATACGAAATATAGAGAAAAAGATAATCAAGGAGGGAATTGAAGAAATAAAGGAGAAAGCTGGATAACCTACGGGAAAAACTGATGCTACTTAGGGATAAGGAAAAATACCAAAAAGCACGGGGACATGGGGACAAAAGAAGAAATGGAACAGAAAGATGCCGGTAGATTCGAAGTTGATAATTGTCAACTCAAATAGATATCGAATCTACCGGGTGACTGTGAGGTTCAAAACCCCACGTCACAAACTTCAGGCTCTAAATCTGAATCTACCTCTCCTGGCCCCACCATATTCTGAAATGAGATAGAATTAGACCAAGTACGAAGCCTAAGGTAGTTTTCGATAATCAGGGCCGAAATGTAAAATCTCAATTTTGAGTCTTTAAAACAAAAAAGAAATAGGATTTCATTGCCACCATTCTTTCGTAGCAATGAAACAACTGCTAAATTAGACGCTTGTGGCCTGTGTCGTAGCATGCCCATTCCGTAGTATGCCTCTCATCAGATGGACGAGAAGAGACACAATACTTCCCATTTAGGTGCTGGGTCAACACGAGAACACCAGAAAGTAGATAACCCGTTGAAATATTTGCAATCGAAAAAAGAGTACACATTTTTTTTTTTTTTTTTGCTCTGGGGATTCGAACCCGGGACCTTCTGCATAGCAAGCAAGCGCGTTACCACTGGGCTGACCGTGTCCCTTCAAGTTTTCATTTTCAAATTAACCCAATGTTACAGGGTTCACAAAATTGGTCATAACTTGTCGTAGAAAAGAGAAAGAAAGATGATTCTTTCACAGTCGTGTTCAGAACGAAATAGATCAGTTGCGCTTACTTGGGTGATGTTTCAAAGTCATAGAGCAGGAAAAATGAGGACCAACGGAATTTTTCTTTTTCTTCTACGGCTTCTAGATACCGAGATAAATCGATTTAAATAATACCGGTAAATCGTGAAGTTTGACGTCACGGCATATGCTCCCGTAGGCGATGACGTCATAATTCATGACTCCCGCTTCGTTTGTTTGTGCGCAAGCGTTTCTGCGCATTTTGACGTTAAGTCTGACGTCACAACTCTTTGAACTTTTTAATTAGAACGGCAATTAAAAATTGAATTTTCGACCTTTTAAAGTTACTTTTTCGGAGTTTTGACTTCAGATTTGGATTTTTCACAACTTTTTACGTAGGAATCGACCTTTTATTAATAATATTTTCCCAAGATGAAAACAAAATATGGCGAATAACTTCTCCATATTTTGTATTACACTCATCTTTAACTTCAGGCTCTAAATCTGAATCTACCTCTCCTGGTCCAACCATATTCTGGAAAAAGATAAAATTAGATGAAAACAAAATATGGCGAATAACTTCTCCATATTTTGTATTACACTCATCTTTAACTTCAGGCTCTAAATCTGAATCTACCTCTCCTGGTCCAACCATATTCTGGAAAAAGATAAAATTAGATGAAAACAAAATATGGCGAATAACTTCTCCATATTTTGTATTACACTCATCTTTAACTTCAGGCTCTAAATCTGAATCTACCTCTCCTGGTCCAACCATATTCTGGAAAAAGATAAAATTAGATGAAAACAAAATATGGCGAATAACTTCTCCATATTTTGTATTACACTCATCTTTAACTTCAGGCTCTAAATCTGAATCTACCTCTCCTGGTCCAACCATATTCTGGAAAAAGATAAAATTAGATGAAAACAAAATATGGCGAATAACTTCTCCATATTTTGTATTACACTCATCTTTAACTTCAGGCTCTAAATCTGAATCTACCTCTCCTGGTCCAACCATATTCTGGAAAAAGATAAAATTAGATGAAAACAAAATATGGCGAATAACTTCTCCATATTTTGTATTACACTCATCTTTAACTTCAGGCTCTAAATCTGAATCTACCTCTCCTGGTCCAACCATATTCTGGAAAAAGATAAAATTAGATGAAAACAAAATATGGCGAATAACTTCTCCATATTTTGTATTACACTCATCTTTAACTTCAGGCTCTAAATCTGAATCAACCTCTCCTGGTCCAACCATATTCTGGAAAAAGATAAAATTAGATGAAAACAAAATATGGCGAATAACTTCTCCATATTTTGTATTACACTCATCTTTAACTTCAGGCTCTAAATCTGAATCTACCTCTCCTGGTCCAACCATATTCTGGAAAAAGATAAAATTAGATGAAAACAAAATATGGCGAATAACTTCTCCATATTTTGTATTACACTCATCTTTAACTTCAGGCTCTAAATCTGAATCAACCTCTCCTGCACCAACCATATTCTGGAAAAAGATAAAATTAGATGAAAACAAAACATGGCGAATAACTTCGCCATATTTTGTATTACACTCATCTTTAACTTCAGGTTCTAAATCTGAATCTACCTCTCCGGGACCAACCATATTCTGGAAAAAGATAAAATTAGATCACTGATGTTAAGCTACGTTGGCCGTGGTTGGTAACTCGTGGATTTTAACACGAATAACTTCGCCATATTTTGTATTACACTCATCTTTAACTTCAGGCTCTAAATCTAAATCTACCTCCCCTGGTCCAACCATATTCTGAAATGAGATAAAATTAGATCACTGATGTTAAGTGACGTTGGCCGCGGTTGGTAACTCGTGAATTATAACTCGAATAACTTCTCCATATTTTGTATTACACTCATCTTTAACTTCAGGTTCTAAATCTGAATCTACCTCTCCTGGACCAACCATATTCTGAAATGAGATAGAATTAGACCAAGTACTAAGCCTCAGATTGTTTTCGATAATCAGGATCGAAATGTAAAATCTCAATTTTGAGTCTTTAAAACAAAAAATAAATAGGGTTTCATTTCCGCCTTTCTTTCGTAGCAATGAAACAACTGCTACATTAGACGCTTGTGGCCTGTGTCGTAACATGCCCATCCCGTAGTATGCCTCTCATCAGATGGGCGAGAAGAGACACAATACTTCCCATTTAGGTGCTGGGTCAACACGAGAACACCAGAAAGTAGATGACCCGTTGAAATATCTGCAATCGAAAAAAACAGTACACTTTTTTTTCGGCTCTGGGGATTCGAACCCGGGACCTTCTGCATGGCAAGCAAGCGCGTTACCACGGGGCTGACCGCGTCCCTTCAAGTTTTCATTTTCAAATTAACACAATGTTACAGGGTTCACAAAATTGGTCATAACTTGTCGTAGAAAAGAGAAAGGAAGATGATTCTTTCACGATCGTGTTCAGAACGAAATTTGCTATCCAAATACGCAGATTTCCGAGAAAGGGCGTAAGTGACGTTAGGCCCTTTCCCGAGATCCCCGCGATCGGGAAATTTGAATTGTGACAATAACAGCTTACCCTTAGGAGAACAACTTTGGACGGAGATTTCATGATTTCCGTGATGCTGGGTTCAGGCGTGGGCGCGGGAGGGGGGCCCATTTTGGAGACCCCTGAATCAGTCGGTGCCATACTGATTTAAGAAGGGAAACAGAAAACAATCTTTTTACTTTCTATTTTTTACATTCCTCTCCTAGTTGCAGTTTTGTAAAGTACGTAATTAAACAATTCAAACAATTATTTAAAACAAATTCCATTTTAGTACCTACATCATTTTGAAACACTTATTTTAAAACAAATTTTACTTGAAATCATCAAACTTTTTTGCTTCGGGTAATTTTGGCAGGATTCTTAATTTTATTACCTTTGGTGTGTTGGGGAGGAAGGGTTGGAATCCAGGCGGGGGCCGGGCATCATCTATTCGCTGACTCTTAAGATCCATTACCGGTGCCAGTGTAGTATTTGACTTCTTGTAGGACTCCCTTCTCGGCTAAAACAAAAAGGTGATGGAAGTAAGCTTAGGGTAAGATTCCAATATTGCAAACAAAGAAAATACGGTAACTTAATAAATTGAATTGACACATTGCCTAGACCCTAGACAGAGTAAAAAAAAGTTTTCCTTGTATTAAAGGTGGCGTTCTGATCCTAGCTGCCGGGTCGCGACTGGTTGTGCGACCAAGCTGTGCGACCACTGCCTACTGCTTCCTATGTATTCTTATGAAGTACTTTCTGTATTAAGAAAAAAACGTGTTTGGAACATGAATCATGATAAGCAGACAAATGTCTTGGATTCAAACCACCAACTTCCAGATCTAAAGTCCACTACACTACTAAAATTGGTGAAACAAATAAACATAGGTACTAACTAAATAACACAAAAAGGTGATGGAATTAAGCTTAGGGTAAGATTCCAATATTGCAAACAAAGAAAATACGGCAACTTAATAAATTGAATGGACACATTGCCTGGACAGAGTAAAAAAAAAAAAGTTTTCCTTGTATTAAGAAAAAACGTTTTTGGAACATGAATCGTGATAAGCAGACAAATGTCTCGGATTCAAACCACCAACTTCCAGATCTAAAGTCCACTACACTACTAAAATTGGTGAAACAAATAAACATAGGTACTAACTAAATAACATAAAAAGGTGATGGAATTAAGCTTAGGGTAAGATTCCAGTATTGCAAACAAAGAAAATATGGTAACTTAATAAATTGAATTGGCACATTGCCTAGACAGAGTAAAAAAAAAAAGTTTTCCTTGTATTAAGAAAAAACGTTTTTGAACATGAATTGTGATAAGCAGACAAATGTCTTGGATTCAAAGCACCAACTTCCAGATCTAAAGTCCACTACACTACTAAAATTGGTGAAACAAATAAACATAGGTACTAACTAAATAACAAATGGTTTAGCCGGATTAGTTAGCTAGGAGAGAATCACACCTTGTAAACACTAGGTTGAGGGGGTTTGATATTTGCCTGGCGTGGATTTTGTCCTAAACAGATAATGTTCGTTCTCAGAACAACTGGCTTTCTAATGTCTTTTTTTTTTAAATAGGTACTTATTTTTAGGTTTATAAACCGTTTATTATTGATATTCATTATAAATACAAATAGCATAATACAGTAGTGTTCAAATGGATAGCAAACAATATGATTGACAAAATTTCAGCTGGCTTTCTAATGTCTTTTTTTTTTTAATAGGTACATCAAACCTGTCCTATTATACGGATCAGAGACATGGAGCGTTACGAAGCGAGAAGAACATCAAATGCAAGTATTCGAAAACAAAGTGAGTGAGTGAGTGTACTTATTTTTAGGTTTATTATTGATATTCATTATAAATACAAATAGCATAATACAGTAGTGTTCAAATGGATAGCAAACAATATGATTGACAAAATTTCAGGAATAATCAAAGTTACATCATCTTCCTTCTCTTTGCTTTTGGGATAGTAAGACCTTTACAATTACAGTTCCATCCATCAAACCTCTTTTAAAAAATAAAAATATTTTTTTTAATCTCTTGGAGGGTTTCAGCAGTCATTATAAATAAGTTCTGTGGGTCAACTTGATAAGGAGAACCAAAAAGGCAGATATAGGTATTTTGCAGAACTTCAAAGATCTTTGAAGTTCAAAGATCGGTCCTCCTTATCAAATATTTTTTTTTTTTTTTTTTTTTA
>NW_007379572.1:0-38743 GCF_000475195.1 Diaphorina citri
TGATAGAGGAATACACAACTCGAGACATGGAAAGTTCGATATTACGATTGAACGAGACAAATACTGAGGACTTTATACTGCAAGAAGATACAATTCAGTATGATGTACAGGAACATGTTGCTGTTATTGTAAAAACAGATCAGGAGGAATACGAAGTAGAATTTATGAAGTGAATAAATTAAGACATTTTTTAGTTGCTTTGTGTTCCTCTGATTACAATGTTAGTTCTCATTACAGCTTTCTTGAGATCTTCCAGAATATTTGGAAGTTTCAGTAAGAGTCCATCTCTCAATTGTAAGATTTTCCTTAATATGTTCCTTGTACGAGTAGGAATTTCACTCTCGTAAACTAGCGATATATTTATTTTTCTTCATTGCAATGCACACAATACTTCTGGGAACTATTAGTTCTAAGCAAGTGTGGTAGAACGATTTGTAATTAATTTTATCATTGGAAATTAGTCGATTAGTTAGTCAAAGATGCCCAAGTGCCTTCAGAAAATTTGCCAATAGCTTTGTCCTTTGTGTAATGTTATAGAATATGTTATATTGTTGATATGTTTTGATTGTTTTGTCTGTTAACTCATACATATGAAATGAAATTGCAATTTCAACCTCTCTCTATTTCTTTCTTTCAAATTGCTAGCACCTCCTCCCAGCCAAAGATTATTTTGAGGCATAGCCTGAAGGCGGGATGGGAAATAAAAATATATAATGTAATAAAAAAGGAGAAGATGAAATATTGAAAAAAGTTGAGAGATCAACAAGTACTAAAATCGAGGCTGGTTGTGTGCTGAAACAATAATTGTTTAATTCAGAGCACAGATCATAACTGATATCAATGGGTAATTTAAAAGCGTGGTGCCCGTGGACTGATTTGGAATATGTCTCTGCAGAAGTATCTCGAGATCTTTTGTATTTTGTGACCTAGGACCTATTTGAATGCTAACACTGAGAGATACCTGAACACACTGTGTAAGTATTCAGTGGGTTTTCCCCTAACATGTACATTATACATATATGTATGTGGAATACCTAATTATAATATGAACAATAATATCAAAGACATACGCATCCGATCGAACCCAACTGAGTTGGATTCAGAGTTAACTGAAAATTGTGTCGGAAGGGATAGAAGGAAAGAAAGTAGAGTGTGAGGGATATTTTGGGCGGGTAGACTATTTGAAGATACACCTCCGGATACATACCGGGGAAAGGCCGTATGTGTGTTATCTGTGCGGACTCGGATTCAAGCAGCACGGGGATATGAACAAACATATTCGAGCCGTGCACAAGCTGGACCCGGTGATTCGTAAGGACTGAACTGTAGTTTTCTTTGAGGGATGAATAATGAGAGAAAGTAGAGTGTGAAGAATAGAATAATGAGAGAAAGTAGAGTGTGAAGGATAGAATAATGAGAGAAAGTAGAGTGTGAGGGAGAGAATAATGAGAGAAAGTAGAGTGTGAGGGATAGAATAATGAGAGAAAGTAGAGTGTGAGGGATAGAATAATGAGAGAAAGTAGAGTGTGAGCGATAGAATAATGAGAGAAAGTAGAGTGTGAGGGATAGAATAATGAGAGAAAGTAGAGTGTGAGAGAAAGCGTTATCTAGAAGTTGTAGAAGAAAAAAATTCCGTTGGTCCTCATTTTTCCTGCTCTATGACTTAGAAACATCACCTAAGTAAGCGCAACTGATCTATTAAACATAAATGGTAATAAGCTAGGTATAGAAAAATCTATTATATATTTTCAATAATCGTATCCTCTTTGCTTTCAGCCACTTCTCAGGAAACTACCGAACCACCGAACACTTGTAAAACATAAATGGTAATAAGCTAATAAGCTATAGAAAAATCTATTATATATTTTCAATAATCGTATCCTCTTTGCTTTCAGCCACTTCTCAGGAAACTACCGAACCACCGAACACTTTGTGTGTGACCTTTGTAACGCCACGTTTTTAAAGAAACTCCAACTAGTCCGACATATCTCATGGTATCATCCGGAAACCTGTGATGCTCTTGACCCATCCGAACGTCGCGGGAAACTATTCACTTGTTATATCTGTACCTACTCAAACGTCGACAAGAAGCAGCTCTATCATCAACATCTTCGCGAAGCTCATAACGAGAACGCATCCTCCAGACCGAAGGGCAAACTGCTTCAGCTGTATACTTGTAACGTGTGCGGCAAACTGTTTAAAAGCAAATATTTGCTTAAAACACACTCGTGGACGCATTCAACCAACGAGAAACTGTTCCGTTGTGACGTTCCCGATTGTAACGCCAAGTTTAAGCTAGGTAAGTAACCCCTGGGTTTAAGCTAGGTAGGTAACCCCTGGGTTTAAGCTAGGTAAGTAACCCCTGGGTTTAAGCTAGGTAAGTAACCCCTGGGTTTACAGGCTCATTTGGAAATTCATGCAGTATCTACACGTGTTTCCGAAGAGGCCGCTGATTTAGGTAGGTAAGATAGATTGATAGATAGTCTAGTGAAGTATGAGATTTAGGTTGTAGGTTGGTAAAATAGATTGATAGATAGCCTAGTGAAGTATTAAGAACGCGGTAGCATAGGGCACACCTCACCGGCCTATGACTTTTCTTACTGATTTAACTCGGCATCTTTTGCTTCGTGTGTTATTAGCATTGAAATGTGGTTTGAAAGGTTTTCTGTAGGTACCTACCCAAAAAGCGTTTGAAACACCGCTGACTGCGAAAATTTGATCAAAACACCAATAACCGTTGCTCCGATGTTGATAAAAGATACTTTTTCGGGGGTTTGATTTTTTAGGACTTTTAGGTGTAGTTTTGGGGTGGTCTTCTCTTATACTCTCACAATCTTTTTGAGATCTACAGCCGTATAATTCTCTAGTATGTAGAGCTGAAATTCGCGACAAAGCGGTCAAAATACCGCCAACCCCTACTCCGATCTTAACCAAAAGTTTCGTGTTACATCCTTGTCATATTTGAGGGCTGTAAACCAAATTTGAAGTCTCTAGCTCTTACTGTTCTCGAGATATTTTGTTTACAAACAGACAGGGACACAGAAGGACAAATGGCTGAAACATTGAATTTAGGCCCTAGGGACCTGAAAATGTGTTCTAGCACTAAATTTTCAAAATTGATTTTCTTCCTTCTTCTTTTCAGCCGATTGTATTGTCTACTTTCTTTATAGGATGAGGAAAGTAAAAAGGAGAAAATAAACGAAGAAGAATAGAAGAAAGTTTTCGGATTTTCGTTGAAATTTCATCAGAACTTAATTCGGGAAAACTTTTGCAGACGCATTACGAACTCAAAGGAGTGGGGAGGGATTTCCTTTGCCGAGAAGGTCGCGAGTTCGATTCCCGCCTGGGGCGGATTTAAAACAGATAACTTTCGTTCACGGAACGGCTGGCTTTTTGCTACGAGACAAGGTCGCGGGTTTGATTCCCGCCCGTGGCGGCTTTTATACTACAGATAAGGTTCATTCTAGGAACGGCTGGCTTTCTCCTATCCTGCTTTCTCTCTTCGCTTTTGAACAAGACTAGGTCTCGAGTAGAATTCCCGCCCAGGTGACAGGTTGTGTGAAACAGTTGACTAAGTGAGAAAGATCTCACTATTGAAAAAAGCCTTGAAAAAAAAAAAAAATATTATTAATAAAAGGTCGATTCCTACGTAAAAAGTTGTCAAAAGTCCAAATCTGAAGTCAAAACTCGGAAAAAGTAACTTTAAAAGGTCGAAAATTTAATTTTTAATTGCCGTTCTAATGAACAAGTTCAAAGAGGTGTGACGTCAGATTTCACGTCGAAATGAGCAGAAACGCTTGCGCACAAACAAACGAAGCGGGAGTCATGAATTCTGACGTCATCGCCTACGGGAGCGTATGCCGTGACGTCAAAGTTAGAATAATGAGAGAAAGTATAGTGTGAGGGATAGAATAATGAGAGAAAGTAGAGTGTGAGGGATAGAATAATGAAATATTTAATTTTGTGAGGAGTGTGTCTCAATGGAGGAGTTGCAATCGGGAAAATAAATATTATTAATAAAATGTCGATTCCTACGTAGAAAGTTGTGAAAAATCCAAATCTGAGGTCAAAACTCAGAAAAAGTAACTTTAAAAGGTTGAAAATTCAATTCTTAATTGCCGTTCTAATGAAAAAGTTCAAAGAGTTGTGTCGTCAGATTTCACGTCAAAATGCGCAGAAACGCTTGCGCACAAACAAACGAAGCGGGAGTCATGAATTATGACGTCATGGCCTACGGGAGCGTATGCCGTGACGTCAAACTTCACGATTTACCGGTATTTTTTCCCTGTATATGCACCTGTCTACGAAACATGGCAAGAGAAGTGAACCCACTGTATGTGAGGCTTGTGGCAAACACGTCATCAATATTCGCAACCACATGAGACAGGTTCATCTATATCCTGAGGTGCGTCCACATATGTGTGACTTGTGTGGCGCTCGGTTCAAGAAGAGTAGTGCCTTGCTTCAGCACCGTCCTATACATACGGGAGAGAGACATATATGTCCTGTGTGTGGACGAGGGTTTACTCAGCGAGGTGCTATGAAGAAGCATGTCAGTACACTTCATCATCTGGTTTTGCCAAACAAGTCAGATGAGCCGCCTACTCAATTGTATGGTGGAGAGGAAGGAAATCGACATGCCAACTCGTTAACAGAATTGACCTCTATTAGTCACCAGAATATTATGAGGGAATAAAAAATTAAGGAAGAAGAAGAACAACGTTAGCAGACAAATGACACTCTTGCCCTCCCTCCCTCCCTTTGCATATTAAACTCCTATCCTTAAAGAATGTACATACGTACAATATTGTACATCACTGAGAAACATTAGCGCTCGCAAATAAGTAAAGCTACTAAAACTAGGAACTAGGAACTCACAACATGACTACTGAAAAAAGTATTATTATTTATTTAAACCCTAATCGAAAAGATCATGTGTGCCTGTGAAAAGTAAATTCATGTCAAACTTTGTTTACCTACTTTTGAAAATTCATGAAAATCCTTGGAAAACAGTGAAATAATAAAACCAAGTTTATTGTTTTGTTTTAAAAATTTCATGTTAATGTACTTTCTCTTACATCTAGGTAGAAATAGAAAACGATTTTATTGGTAGAAAATAGAAGATTCTGTTATGGTTCGCAATCGCAAGTAATCTCGTAATGTAAATCTAAAATCTCCTTTGACGCTGAATTGTTGTCCTATCGCCATCATATTTTGTTAGTTTGAACCTTTTTTTATGTATGTGGGTGTATTAATAGGGTCCAGACCCCTCAAGGTTTGATTCCATCATAATTATGTAGGTATAATGAAAACATGCCTTCTGACTAAATAGAAATCGATTTACAAGGAATAAAGAGAACCTGTAGATGGGTTGTGTGAGCAATCCGTTAGCAATAGAAGGGTTGTGTGAGAAACTATAACAAATGACTCTGTGTGTGCATTTTCTTTTTCAATTCTACTTGAAGTGTCTGGATGTTGGGTCCTGAAATGATCCCAAACATGACTCATATTACTTATAATCTTCCTCAAAATAATAAATAATGAGCGTGCCAGCGTGCCACATTTGATGATCATTGATCTAAATCACTAGATGTGTTTTCAAAACATAGGTAGGTACATATTTTGTACGTAATCGTATTGTTTGATTATTCTATATTTTTTCTTCTTCTTTCCTTTCGTTTTTTCCATTTGCTCAAGACAGAACAGAAACCTATTCAGATGTAGTGTAAATGCATCTTTGAGTTTACCACATGAGTGGTCTGAAATTGGGCAGTCCAATTTCTCATTTCTCCTCCGTTTTCTCTTCTTTCAGTAAAACTGGCGGAGTCGAAATTGATCTGACCTTGGGAGAATTCGAAACAAACGAGGAATACATGGATCGGATGGGATTAGGCGAATACTACCGAAAAAAGACACGGAAAAAAGAGTCAGACAGAAAAACCTCTGACAAACGAACCTTGGATGAACAAACATCTTTAAACCTGAATGAACTCACGACTCCTTTAGAAACGGAACCGGGGATCACCGATGTCTGGGTTTAAGCTAGGTAAGTAACCCCTGGGTTTAAGCTAGGTAAGTAACCCCTGGGTAGGTAAGTAACCCCTGGGTTTACAGGCTCATTTGAAAATTCATGCAGTATCTACACGTGTTTCCGAAAGGGCCGCTGATTTAGGTTGGTAAGATAGATTGATAGATAGTCTAGTGAAGTATGAGATTTAGGTTGTAGGTTGGTAAGATAGATTGATAGATAGCCTAGTGAAGTATGAGATTTAGGTTGTAGGTTGGTAAGATAGATTGATAGATAGCCTAGTGAAGTATGAGTATTAGGTTGTAGGTTGGTAAGATAGATTGATAGATAGCCTAGTGAAGTATGAGATTTAGGTTGTAGATTGGTAAGATAGATTGAAGATAGCCTAGTGAAGTATTAAGAACGCGGTAGCATAGGGCACACCTCACCGGCCTATGACTTCTCTTACTGATTTAACTCGGCATCTTTTGCTTCGTGTGTTATTAGCATTGAAATGTGGTTTGAAAGGTTTTCTGTAGGTACCTACCCAATACCTATTGATTGAGCATTTTGTCGTTATTGTTTCATTTTCAGTATCACGTCCCCTCCCTCCTACCCCTAACTTAGACAAAATAATAGGACAAAGTAAAACTTACAACTGCAAAACATGTCCCAACGTCTCGTTTAGATCATCTAGTGGACTTTTCCGGCATAACCGAGTTAAACATCAAGGTTTATCCGACTATAAATATAAGTACCCGAAAAAATGTGCAGTTTGTGGGAAAATGGTTCAGAAAATTTACCAACATTTGCTCGTTCATGATGAAGGAAAGAAACAGTATCCTTGTCCTTATTGTGATAAACTTTTCTACAGAGGATCTCATATGAGAAGTCATGCTCGAACCCATAGCGGGGAAAAGAAATATCAATGTGTACTATGCGACAAGAAGTTTGGATACAAATCTGATCTGAAAGTACATTTGGACCGACTTCACTGAATAGATTGCCTTGATGTTTGTGTTTCAGGCAAGTACTTGGCCATTCATAAGAAGAACATACACAAAATAAACCCTCACCCAAATGATCCCCAAATCAATGAGGAATCATCAACCGAAGACTCAGGTCAACATGTGTGTTTTAATAACTGTGGCAAAGTGTTCTTCAGACTGAAAAGCTTGACCGGTCATCGGGATATTGTGGCACATACGGTCAATCTGAAATGGGAGGCCCCAAAGAAGTGTGATGAAACTTTTGCGTGTGATGTTTGTGAACAGAGAGTTTTCGACGATCGGTCGATGAATGACTACAAAGAGAAGAACATATCATGAGAAGCATAAAACAAATGTTACGACACTACGCCCAGAAACAGAATCAGTATATCTGCAGGCAGATGTGTCCTGAGTGTGGTGTATTGGGTCAAACAATGCTGATCGGAGCATAGAGCTTTACATGTAGATCTGATACACACATGGGGGCGGCATGTCCATTTGTGACAAAGTCATGAATCGTAAAGCTTACTTGGCACCGGCATATAAGAACACATACAGGAAACGACCATTTCATGTGTAATATATGCGGCCAAGCATTCAAACAAAAAGCCGATATGATCAAAACACATTAGAAAAATACACAATGTTGAGAACCACCTACGAGCACGAGACCTAGACGTATGTCTACTGACACACTCAATTAGCTATGTGCCTATCTATCCCTTATTTTAAAAACATCTACCTAAAAAAAAAAAAAAAAAAAAAACATTTCTTTAACAGTATCTGCTTTTTTAAGCTTTGATGACTGAAAAAAGGCGTCAACTTTCAAAGAAACATTATTATTATTATTATTATCATTATTATTATTATTATTATTATTATTATTATTATTATTATTATTATTATTATTATTATTATTATTATTATTATTATTATTATTATTATTATTATTATTATTATTATTATTATTATTATTATTATTATTATTATTATTATTATTATTATTATTATTATTATTATTATTATTATTATTATTATTATTATTATTATTATTATTATTATTATTATTATTATTATTATTATTATTATTATTATTATTATTATTATTATTACCTACCTATATTTTAGTTGTTTTTACTGACCCTGTCATTATCACAATTTGTCTCCTTAGAGCAATAACACACGAAGCCCGAATTCCCTATTCGATGTCAAACCGACTGATTTCGACACACATGCACAGAGTAGCGTATTTAAATATGCAGTTATGTACTGACTATGGTACCTACTTTACTCTTTATTATAATTATTATTACTAGGCTATGAGAAAGAAGGAGATTATTGGAAAGTGCAAAATCTCACCGTAATTTATCGAACTACAAGCACCGTCTAATTCTATTATGACGAGCCAGCCTAGTTAGCTTGGTTGGTAGCGCGTCTGCCTTGTAAGCGCTAGGCTGCGGGTTCGATTCCCGCCCAGGCCGCATTTTATCCTGATGGTATAATGTTCGTTCTCGGAACGGCTGGCTTTTTCCTATCCTGTCTTTCCTCTCTCTTGGATTTCGAGACGATAAGACCCTAGCAGTTTTAAAAAAAAATCTATTGTGATATGCATCTTGTGTGTTTCAGTGAAATATCTTGACAAGCACCGTCATTCTGCACACTGGAACCTCAACGGAGGACAAAGTGAAATACATCTCGAACAAGCTACTGCCATTTGTAAACACTGTACCGAAACAAGTACTGCTAGTAACGGAGAATGTCCTACCAATTATTCAAGCTGTGGCAAAACTTTCCTCCCAATCAAAGAAGAATTCGCAGAATCCTCAGCCCACTGTCACCCAAACATCTCAGTGGAAACGTCAAATTCTGATACATGCTCCAAATTAGTAAAAACATCAAATTCTGATACATGCTCCAGAAAGTCAGTAAAAACAAATGGTGATACATGGTTCGAACAGACAGAAACAACGTGTGATCTCTGCTCGAAAATATTTCCTTCAAATGACCTTCTCCGAAAGCACAAAGCGAGCGTTCATCGTGTAAAGTCGGGCAAAAAGTACGACCGCGACTATTTCCGACGTCTGCAACCGAAGATGTGCCCCCAGTGCGGGAAAAGTGTGAAGAATTCGGCCAACCTGTGTGATCTCTGCTCGAAAATATTTCCTTCAAATGACCTTCTCCGAAAGCACAAAGCGAACGTTCATCGTGTAAAGTCAGGCAAAAAGTACGACCGCGACTATTTCCGACGTCTGCAACCGAAGATGTGCCCCCAGTGCGGGAAAAGTGTGAAGAATTTGGCCAACCACCTGAAACTGCATTCAGGGGAGAAATTCCAATGCAGCCATTGTGCGAAGGCGTTTGGGCGGGTCGACTATTTGAAAATACACCTCCGGATACATACCGGGGAAAGGCCGTATGTGTGTTATCTGTGCGGACTCGGATTCAAGCAGCACGGGGATATGAACAAACATATTCGAGCCGTGCACAAGCTGGACCCGGTGATTCGTAAGGACTGAACTATAGTTTTCTTCGTGAATAAGGAAAAATTCTGAGAGGGAGAGAGAGAGAAATGACGTAGAGGAGGGAGGGGAGAAAGAAGAGAGAGAGAGAAGAGGAAGAGAGAAAGAGAAATAACGTAGAGGAGGGAGAGGAAAAATAACATAGTACCTACTTAGGTAGGTACTGTGATAGATTCTAGATTTCGCATGTGAAAGGTTTATTTCTGTTAATATTAAAATTTTACTAAAATAATAAAATAACTCCACTGATTCAATTGATTTTGATTTACCCCTGCTTTTATTTTATAGCAAACAAAAATTTATGATGATAATAATAATAATATCTCATATAACAAACCATTTTGAGTTTGCGTGCTTATATTACCAGTAAAATAACAGCACGAAAAGCTGACATCATCATCATCAATAAGTAGTTTTCTTCGTGAATAAGGAAAAAGCCTGAGGAGAGGGAGAGAGAGAGAGAAATGACGTAGAGGAGGGAGGGGAGAAATAACATAGTACTTAGGTAGGTACTGTGATAGATTCTAGATTTCGCATGTGAAAGGTTTATTTCTGTTAATATTAAAATATGTACCTTTGAATGATGTTATTTACTAAAATAATAAAATAACTCCACTGATTCAATTGATTTTGATTTACCTCTGCTTTTATTTTATAGCAAACAAATTTATGATCATAATAATAATAATGATGATGATGATGATGATGATGAAAAAAAATACAAGTTTCTCTTCTTCTTTCTCACAACGCACTCATAGAATTAGTCTGTACGTACTTGCCAAATTAAATCTTACATATTAGACAAAATTTCTAGCACATAACATTCTTTCGTTTTTCTCTTATCACACCCAGTACACCTGTGTCCGGCACACACGGTCACCCTGTACTGCGCAAATCTCAATTCCAATGCTCCAAACACGTCTACTGCGCAAGTCAGCATTCCACACACCCCCTGGCGTTTGGAATGTTTTTGTTTATGCTGCCTCACATCTGAAAATTTTCCTCCTCAGTATTGTTTTGTTCGTCAGAACCCCCGGGATTTTCTTGATTGACAGTTTTTCTTTTTCTGGAATATCAACTGTTTGCATTTTTCTACTGTTGATTTTACTTTCATCTTGTGTTCGTTTTTTATTCGCGTTTCGTTTATCCTAATTCGTAAGTTGTGTTAGGTGTGGGGGGTTTTGTTTATCTACGCATTAAAAAAATTCAGGTGTGTCTTCTTGGGTAGCATCAGAAGTCAATTTCTTATTCAGAGCTTTGAAAAGTTGAAATGCTCCATGAAGATTCAATGAGATGTAAAATATTTTTAAAATGAGGAGATTGTAAAACAACCAAGTAACAACTACCAAAAGGCTTTTTTAGAACAGGGGAACTTTAGAGAAGTCCTACCTAAGTTTTGGAGCTTGTGATTGGTTCAAACATTTTTTTTTTTTTCATTACTTTATTGAGTTTATTTGGTTTATAGGTATACTTTTCCATTTTTCGGGTACAATTTTACATTTAGGTGGGTAGGGAATCATTAGAAGGCACTTCATGCAATAAAATTCCAAATTTTCAGAAGATTTTCAAACCTCTACCTTTCTAAATAAAGATAAGTAGGTAGGTGAGTACCTCTACGAGTGGGCATTCTTGATTCTCGAGTTGGTAATGTTGTTAAGACAGTTTATTACCTCCAACAGTGTTACCTCCGTATTTTCTTGAAGACTATTACCTCCAAAAGAGCTACTTTCCTATTCTTAAAGACTATTTGCTTACCAAGTCTCACCATGCTCAGTCAAATCAATTCCATCGACTTTGGCAAATCTGTTTTAAGCGTGTCTGTTCATCAACCAGTCTTTTCATGTGGACCTGTGTTCGGGAACCATTCCTCGGGTCTGCTGCGCGTTGGAATCCAATAAGCTCGCACAGGTTTCAATAAAGCAGCAACAATTATTGGTAAGTCACCGGAGTCTCGAACCTCCTGCTTATTGAGATACATACGTTTGAAAATTTTGAGGTCAAAATGTCATCAAAAATGTATACAAAACCATTGACCATCGCAGGAAAAATACCCAGCTTATTAAACGATTAGATCAAACTTTATTTACAGAATAAATATTTAGAAATGGTAACATAATGTATAGGTACAAAAGATAGGTATTGGTATTTGCAATGTATAGGTATTTGCATCAATTATAGATTACAATATTGCAAGGGTATATAACGTTAATCCAACTTTCAGGGCTGTTTGCCCCTACACCTACGCTTTAAAGTGGGCTTTTTGTGGTTGAAGAACTTACTCTGAAGTAGTTCCCAGCGCCGCCGCTCCGTGTTGGACTCGAGCGCATCAAACACGGCCGCCCCCACCAGGAGATAGGTGAACGTACACACCACGAGACTAAGTGTGCGAACATTCTGCCTTCTCATCTTGAACACGCCATCCTTGCATCGGAAATCAAACCAGTCTGAAAATCAAACCACCAAGTTTGGAAAATTGTACACCCTAGTTCACAAAGGGTACAAGTGACATTTTTTGCGAAATCGAGTTATGTGTTAAAACGGGTTAATGAAAAGTTTATAAACACGGAGCACAAACGATACTTCGTAAAAATGATACCTAGGTATCACCCTCCGTATCATTTTTACGGAGTATCGTTTGTGCTCCGTGTTTATAAACCTTTCATTAACCCATTTAACACATAACTCGATTTCGCAAAAAATGTCACTTGTACCCTTTGTGAACTAGGGTGTACAATTTTCCAAACTTGGTGGTTTGATTTTCAGACTGGTTTGATTTCCGATGCAAGGATGGCGTGTTCAAGATGAGAAGGCAGAATGTTCGCACACTTAGTCTCGTGGTGTGTACGTTCACCTATCTCCTGGTGGGGGCGGCCGTGTTTGATGCGCTCGAGTCCAACACGGAGCGGCGGCGCTGGGAACTACTTCAGAGTAAGTTCTTCAACCACAAAAAGCCCACTTTAAAGCGTAGGTGTAGGGGCAAACAGCCCTGAAAGTTGGATTAACGTTATATACCCTTGCAATATTGTAATCTATAATTGATGCAAATACCTATACATTGCAAATACCAATACCTATCTTTTGTACCTATACATTATGTTACCATTTCTAATCACCAAAAGCCCACTTTGAAGCGTAGGTGTAGGGGCAAACAGCCCTGAAAGTTGGGTTAACGTTATATATGTACCTACCCTTGCAAAATTGTAATCTATAATTGATGCAAATACCTATACATTGCAAATACCAATAGCTATCTTTTGTACCTATACATTATGTTACCATTTCTAAATATTTATTCTGTAAATAAAGTTTGATCTAATCGTTTAATAATAATAAACAAATTACAAATATGAATCTGAAGTTCTTCAACCTGCCTCGGTGGCTTAATGGTCATGACGCTCGCCTGGTAATGAACAGGGCGTGGTCACAATATCAGCCGAGGTATGGAATGGTATCCTAAACAGTGTCCACAGTTAGGTCGTTAGGTCGTCACATCGATCGATGGCTGGTCGACCATGTGAGGATACAGCTTTAGAGAGTCTATAAGGGAAAGTAACTTAAAAAAAAAAAAAACTATAATGGAGCAAGGAAAGTCGTGTGCACATCAGATTTTTACAGAATCGTTAAAAAAAAAAGCATCTAATACTTTCATATATCGTCATCTATTGCCAGGTTTCAACCAACCGCAGTGGTGTTAGTGGGATGGACTTTGAATCTAGAGGTTGGTGGTTCGAGTCTACATCAAGTCATAAAATTTAGCATCGTGTATTAATCCGGGAACTACATTTGTGACAGTCCTTTCTCAACACAATGAAAATTTCTATTGCCAGGTTTCCGCGATGAAATGCTCCGGAAGTACAACATATCCCAGATTGACTACCACATGTCAAACCAAGATTTTCAAACCTCTACATTTCTAAATAATGATAAGTAGGTAGGTGAGTACCTCTACGAGTGGGCATTCTTGATTCTCGAGTTGGTAATGTTGGTAAGACAGTTATTTATTACCTCCAACAGTGTTACCTACGTATTTTCTTGAAGACTATTACCTCCAAAAGAGCTACTTTCCTCTTCTTAAAGACTATTTGCTTACCAAGTCTCACCATGCTCAGTCAAATCAATTCCATCGACTTTGGCAAATCTGTTTTAAGTGTGTCTGTTCATCAACCAGTCTTTTCATGTGGACCTGTGTTCTGGAACCATTCCTCGGGTCTGCTGCGCGTTGGAATCCAATAAGCTCGCACAGGTTTCAATAAAGCAGCAACAATTATTGGTAAGTCACCGGAGTCTGGAACCTCCTGCTTATTGAGATACATACGTTTGAAAATTTTGAGGTCACAATGTCATCAAAAATGTATACAAAACCATTGACCATCGTAGGAAAAATACCCAGCCCAATTTCTTCATTTATTGCGAGTCTCGGAGCTATGGTCAAGGCTCCTCGTTGAGGACGCTTTTATTCATTAGCATGGTTTGTTTATTTTCTCTTGGGTCGGTACTAGGCTATGGTCGATGGTCGGTTCTCCGTTGTGGATGCCCAATAAGGGGTAGAGAACTCTTCCGGCGCGGCGTTAACCTCGCTTAGTGGTTATCTTTTGCGAGTGTCGGAGCTATGGTCAAGGCTCCTCGTTGAGGACGCTTTTATTCATTAGCATGGTTTGTTTATTTTCTCTTGGGTTGGTACTAGGCTAGGGTCGATGGTCGGTTCTCCGTTGTGGATGCCCAATAAGGGGTAGAGAACTCTTCCGGCGCGGCGTTAACCTCGCTTAGTGGTTATCTTCTTCTCGCATGCCACAAAAAAGTAATTTTCGAAACTTGGGTTTTTTTTTAGACATTTATTTAAAACACAATTGAAGAAGTTTTAGGTTGTGGTTATGTACCGGGTTGAGGTAGGCAAGGTTGGTAAACTTGCCTTGTTTTTAAGTTACCACTCCAATGCCAAACTGTAGAAACATGACCCTGTCATTCCTGTCTCAACTAGTCTTGTCTCAACTCAACCCGGTACATAACCACAACCTTAACAATAAAGTCCTACCTCACTTGGGGGTTTGATTTTCAGACTGGTTTGATTTCCGATGCAAGGATGGCGTGTTCAAGATGAGAAGGCAGAATGTTCGCACACTTAGTCTCGTGATGGCTCATCCATGCAGGAATTCACTCCTTTTTTCATTCCATTGATTTACTTATTTCAATTTTTAATTAATTTATGTACCTACATCATACAATATTTGAATATTAAATTAACTAGGTAGGTACATGGAATTTTTTATTATTTCAGATAACTTGGATTCACCGGAAAGGTCCGTTTGTTCTTGTACCTGTTTAGGAGGTCACCATCATAATCCTCACCTCATTCCATTGATTTATTTCAATTTTTAATTCATTTATGTATTACAATATTTGAATATTAAATTATTAACTAGGTAGGTACATGGAATTTTTTATTATTTCAGATAACTTGGATTCACCGGAGAGGTCCGTTTGTTCTTGTACCTGTTTAGGAGGTCACCATCATAATCCTCACCCGGACTCAAGACGTGTGTCACCCATCTACTCACCCGTAGATTTGACTCGCCTCAAGAGTGCGTCCATGTAAGTAATATTGTTTTATTTCCTGTATGGCATTTTAATACAGGTACCGACAACAAAATGAACAAATTATAAATCAACAGATAACTGGGAGATGTAAGCGATTGCAATATTTCTCTAGGAATCTATTTAACTGCAGATTGCAGGATTAACGAAACCGATATTTCAGGAAACATATGTACCAATCTTCAATTTACGTTTACATTTCCGTCTATCTTGTTTCCAGAGAGCTTGCAGAGATTTGAAACTCACCATTACAGATTCTCCAAGATGTTTCAAACAAGAAGAAAATCACGTGTTAAACTTTGGCCGCAAGCCCGCAAGGATATGTTCAAGTGATTTAGAAGCGCGGCTCAAGAGTAGTGGTCTTGACGCTCGTCTGGTAATGAGCAGGGCATAATCACAATATCAGCCGAGGTATGGAATGGTATCCTAAACAGTGTCCACAGTTAGGTCGTCACATCGATCGATGGCTGGTCGACCATGTGAGGATACAGCTTTAGAGAGTCTATAAAGGAAAGATACTTAAAAAAAACTCTAATGGAGCAAGGAAAGTCGTGTGCACATCAGATTTTTACAGAATCGTTAAAAAAAAAAGCATCTAATACTTTCATATATCGTCATCTATTGCCAGGTTTCAACCAATCGCAGTGGTGTAGTGGTTAGCGCGATGGACTTTGAATCTAAAGGTTGGTGGTTCGAGTCTACATCAAGTCAAAAAAATTAGCATCGTGTATTAATCCGAGAACTACATTTGTGACAGTCACTTCTTAACACAATGAAAATTTCTATTGCCAGGTTTCCGCGATGAAATGCTCCGGAAGTACAACATATCCCAGATTGACTACCACATGTTGGAGATAGTGGTTATCGAGAACAAGCCGCACAAGGCCGGGCCTCAGTGGAAGTTTGCCGGGGCCTTCTACTTCTCCACCGTCGTGTTGGCCATGATAGGTGAGTTCTACTAACCCATGAGAGCCGAGGCCTGAAGTCAAACCAAACTTGGCCAAACCGTTCTCTCTTTTTAGTCCGTCCTTCCTTCATTATTACAATAGTAATAAAAAGGTATAAGGGACTGACTATTGTATTCGCTTCGGTGTCGTCTGTCACTCTGTCTGTTCCCATAGAAGGACTTATCCAAACCTGGTCGACCTATATATCAAATCATGAGAGCCGAGGCCTAAAGTCAAACCAAACTTGGCCAAACCGTTCTCTCTTTTTAGTCCGTCCTTCCTTTATTATTACAATAGTAATAAAAAGCTATAAGGGACGGACTATTGTATTCGCTTCGGTGTCGTCTGTCACTCTGTCTGTTCCCATAGAAGGACTTATCCAAACCTGGTCGACCTATATATCAAATTAAAGGTCTTTTTACCAGGATCACGAAAATGGTGGTGCAAATTTTGTCCAGAGAACCATAAAGCCAAAAAAAACTGGTTTTTTGGGGCATTTTTTTCACATTTTCTCAGGATCTCTAAACTAATGTCGAGCGCGAAGGCTCTGACAAGAGTTCTGAGCCCCTAAAATTGGCACGTGGAGAACACTGCACTGAGCAGATCCGCTGTGCAAGGATAGAGCGATCAATACAAGGATAGAGGTGTGTCCTTACCACAGAGTCGATTTCGCCTTAAAGTAATTTTGATCCCAAGAGCAAGGTAAACCTAGACCCTTGACAAATGGAGTGTGCCTGAAGGCATGTGCTGTGTTCCAATCCACTTGACCCCAAATTTTGCTGCATCTAAGAGTTGTGTTCTTACCACAGAGTCGATTTTGCCTCAAAGTAATTTTGATCCCAAGAGTAAGGTAAACCTAGACCCTTGACAAATGGAGTGTGCCTGAAGGCATGTGCTGTGTTCCAATCCACTTGACCCCAAATTTTGCTGCATCTGCCTATAAATTATATGTACCTATATGTATCTCGTTATTACTATTTTATAATCCATTTAATGTGTATAGTTCCCAATTTCATGTTTGTTCTCTTCAGGCTATGGACACTCGACCCCAATGACAATAGGGGGCAAGGCATTCTGCATGGCCTACGCTATGGTGGGGATTCCATTGGGCCTGGTAATGTTCCAGAGTATAGGAGAACGGCTCAACAAGTTCGCCTCTATCGTCATACGGCGAGCCAAGGTAGGCGAAGCTCACTCTTGCGGAAATAAGTGGAACTATTTTTATTTATTTCATTTGATGTATTGATGTATTTAAATTTACTATGGTATTGAACTAGGTATTTGATTTATTTAAATTTATTTTGGTGAATTTTAACAACTACGTACCTATAATTATGTAGGTACTTTTGACAGAACAGAAAGAGGAAGTGGAAAGAATTGTTTTTTTTTTAAATTTACTATGGTATTGAACTAGGTATTTGATTTATTTAAATTTGTTTTGGTGAATTTTAACAACTACGTACCTATAATTATGTAGGTACTTTTGACAGAACAGAAAGAGGAAGTGGAAAGAATTGTTTTTTTTTTCTATATGATTTTTGTCTTGCCTCACCTGTGGACCACGGCCTAAGGAGTATAAAATCAATCCTTTTTTATTTTTTTATGTGTTAAATATACTTTCTTTCCAGGGTCTCCTACGTTGTGAGCATGCCGAAGCCACGGAAATCAACCTCATGTTCGCTACGGGTCTTCTATCATTCATCATTACTACCACTGGGGCTGCTGTGTTCTCCAAATATGAAGGCTGGAGCTACTTTGATAGTTTCTACTACTGCTTTGTCACGCTCACCACCATCGGGTTTGGAGACTACGTTGCCTTACAGGTTTGTGCGGCCTTAGAGTCCGTTTCCACTTGTCGTTTGCGAGAAAAAAAATCGTGTCGTGTGTAGTTGGGACACTAATTGGCGTGGTAGCGCCTGTACTAAACTATTAGATATCCAAGATGGCGCATTCCCAACTATCCAAGATCAAGGGTTCAGTTTCCAAAAAGCGCCTCAGCTGTGGACCACGGCCTAAGGAGTATAAATATTAATCCTTTTTTAATTTTTTATGTGTTAAATATGCCTTCTTTCCAGGGTCTCCTACGTTGTGAGCATGCCGAAGCCACGGAAATCAACCTCATGTTCGCTACGGGTCTTCTATCATTCATCATTACTACCACTGGGGCTGCTGTGTTCTCCAAATATGAAGGCTGGAGCTACTTTGATAGTTTCTACTACTGCTTTGTCACGCTCACCACCATTGGGTTTGGAGACTACGTTGCCTTACAGGTTTGTGCGGCCTTAGAGCCCGTTTCCACTTGTCGTTTGCGAGAAAAAAAATCGTGTCGTGTGTAGTTGGGACACTAATTTAAATTACATTGCCTCCAGGACATTTGTGACTTCCGGGGGAAAAAGTTGTTTTGTGTCTAGTGGGAACTACAGGACATTGACTTGTGCCTACAGGACATTCCGAAAAAGTCGGGTGAAACTCCCGATAAGTGGGAACGGGCTCTTCTTAGGTGTATTTTTCTTTCGGAAACTGCTACAATTTCCCCTCTCCTTATAAGCTCATTTCACATCTTTCAAAGGAAAATACGGGAATCAGTTCAACCACTAGGTGGCGTGGTAGTGCCTGTACTAAACTATTAGATATCCAAGATGGCGCATTCCCAACTATCCAAGATCAAGGGTTCAGTTTTCAAAAAGGAACCGGTTCTGTATCAGAAAGTTTCCTCGGAGGAAAATACACCTTATATTGTTTATTTTTTCCGTTTCCAGAATGACCATGCACTAGAACAGAAGCCAGGCTATGTTGCGCTCAGTTTGGTGTTTATTTTGTTCGGACTCGCGGTGGGTGCTACGATTACCCCTCTCCTTATAAGCTCATTTCACATCTTTCAAAGGAAAATACGGGCAACCACTAGGTGGCGTGGTAGCGCCTGTACTAAACTATTAGATATCCAAGATGGCGCATTCCCAACTATCCAAGATCAAGGGTTCAGTTTCCAAAAGAAAACCGGTTCCCTTTTCCGAAAGTTTCCCCAGAGGAAAATACACCTTATATTGTTTATTCGGTTCCGTTTCCAGAATGACCATGCACTAGAACAGAAGCCAGGCTATGTTGCGCTCAGTTTGGTGTTTATTTTGTTCGGACTCGCGGTGGTTGCTGCCAGTATCAATCTTCTGGTTCTTCGCTTCATGACAATGTGAGTATCGAATTCTTCAAACTCCATTTCCACATTTCTAACTTAGGTGGGAACCCCCAACTTTTAACACGGCACATAAAAGACCTTGGAAAATACAATACTTTGGTAAAAAGTTGAAGTCAATCCCATAACCAGGGCCGGAGCTATGGCTTTTTCAAGATTCAAGTCCGCCATGTTATTTCTTTGATAGGGGAAGCAACCAAAAAGCAATGAAAACATACTTAGGTGGGAACCTCCAACTTTTAACACGGCACATAAAAGACCTTGGAAAATACAATACTTTGGTAAAAAGTTGAAGTCAATCCCATTACCAGGGCCGGAGCTATGGCTTTATCAAGATTCAAGTCCGCCATGTTATTTCTTTGATAGGGGAAGCAACCAAAAAGCAATGAAAAAGCATTCTAAGAGGTGATTTGTGCTTTGAATAGGTCATTTTCATGATTCAGCTCGAAATTCGGACTCAAAAGTGAGACTTCAAATTTCGGACCCGAGGGTCGATCCAGTCACACAATTTTTTCTTATTTTTATACAATAACTTATACAATTTCACCTACCTTCAATATCTTTGATTTAAATGTTAATGAAGAATTTAATATTACATAAAAATAAAATTACCTATATAAAATAGAAAAGTTGATCAGTTGAAATTTTCACGTTCGTATTTTTTCATCATAAATTTCTTCACACCTAATAGGTAGCTGGTTATAGTTAAACGCTATCTACTCCTCAGAGTTTATTTAGGTACTTGGATACTTACTTCTAGCTTTATTTAATTTGGCACCTAAAAGTTGAAAATAATAGGTAGGTAAAAAATTAAACAAAAGAGAGAAAATATTAAAGAACTCTCCGCCTTCGCAGAATCTCCGGTCACTAGTTATGTACGGATATTTCTTCTACGTGTACGGTAATATACGTACGGTAAATCTGTCATGTTCACTTGGCAACGCTGCTATATTTCCCGGGAAATTTTCAAAAATCAAAAATAATTTTTTGATTTGGTGAGATTTTTTTTTCTTTTTCAAAGTTTATTTAGGTACTTGGATGCTTACTTCTAGCTTTATTTAATTTGGCACCTAAAAGTTAAAAATAATAGGTAGGTAAATAATTAAACAAAAGAGAGAAAAAAAAATATTAAAGAACTCTCCCCCTCCACAGAATCTCCGGTCACTAATTTTGTACGGATATTCCTTCTACGTGTACGGTAATACACGTACGGTAAATCTGTCATGTTCACTTGGCAACGCTGCTATATTTCCCGGGAAATTTTCAAAAATCAAAAATAATTTTTTGATTTGGTGAGATTTTTTTTTCTTTTTCGCCAATAAAAAAAGCTTTTCAGCTTCTGGTCCCCGGAATTTACAGTACCTAAAAATTAATAAAGTTAGTATGTCAAAAGAAAAAAGCTTTTCAGCTTCTGGTCCCCGGAATTTACAGTACCTGAAAATTAATAAAGTTAGTATGTCCAGCTCAAGCTCGTCAGAAGACTCAAGTGAGCAGGAATGGGTAGAAAAGTCTCCCCCCAAGAAAACAAGTTTGCCCGCAAGAAGACCTCCTACTCCTGATCAGGGATCTTCCTTCCTTGATCTTGCCTTGGCATCCAGTTCCTCTCGTCAGAAGAAAGAAAAACAGCCTGTAAATACACAAAAAGTAAGACACAACAAAACCAATTGAAAATAATCAATAGAGGTAGGAGAAGAAGCACAGTGTACAATTGAACAATTAGTTTTTCAGACTTGGGTTCAGAGTAAACTCGGTAATTATGCAAAAGTCACGTCCGTGGAAAAGGAAAGCTCATTTTTGTATTTAACCTAACCCTATAATAACACTAATCACTGCTCTAATTGTGAAAACTCCTTCTTGCATTTAACCTAACCATTATTATTTTAGATGTTTCGTTGATGTATGTAAAGTTTGTGTTCAGGGGGAATAAAACAAGTTTAAAACTAATGTCTTTGTGGAACTGCTGAGGTTTTTAGTGTTGCTCCTACCCTCTATTCAGCGATCAGCCTTAACCAGTAAGGCCGGGAACAGCCTTAACCAGTAAGGCTAGGAAAAGCGAGCAGCACGTGATTGCTTAGACGTTGCTTAACATTAGTAATCCACCGGGAACAGGTGCATTTTACTTTAATCTGTGTTTTTGTTTGCAGGAAATCATCGGTGGTATGCTTGACTTGGACTCATCAAAGTGGCGGAAACCTGCTCCTCTCACCTATGAAGCACAGATGAAGCTTAAGCTAGATTTTCTCAATATGTATAGAGGAGGAGGAGATTAGTGTAAAATATACATTTCCGCCTTGAGAATCTTCCCTGCCTTCGTGGTTTAGTGGTCAAGACGCTCGCCTGTTGATCAGGAGGACGTGGGTTCAATCCCAGCCGAGGTATGGAATTTTATCCTCGACGTTGTTTGAGAATTTGACCACAATAGTGGTTATAACCGATTCCGATGGCTCGCCATTTTGATTTGGATTTCCTACAGGCGCCATTTCAGTTTCCAAAAGGAAACCGGTTCCAATTCCGAAATTTTCCCCAGAAGCCGGAAATTAGACCCAGATTGAAAATGGAATGACAACACCTGTAGGTAGCTATAAAATAAAGGATTTATCTAATTTATAAATATATCTATTGAGGAGATTAGTGTAAAATATACATTTCCGCCTTGAGAATCTTCCCTGCCTTGGTGGTTTAGTGGTCAAGACGCTCGCCTGTTGATCAGGAGGACGTGGGTTCAATCCCAGCCGAGGTATGGAATTTTATCCTCGACGTTGTTTGAGAATTTGACCACAATAGTGGTTATAACCGATTCCGATGGCTCGCCATTTTGATTTGGATTTCCTACAGGCGCCATTTCAGTTTCCAAAAGGAAACCGGTTCCAATTCCGAAATTTTCCCCAGGTTCCCCAGACTGACTCTAGACAATCGCATGCAACAACTCACTCAACCTACCTGAGACACTCCTGGAATATTTCGTAAAAATTCAATTTCATTTTTCCACACATGCCTTGATGCTTAGCGTGTAAATAAACAAAGAAATAATTTTATTTTAATGTGACCAAAAAATATTATAGTGTGCAAAAAAAAAAAGCTCTCTTCGCTTTCGGGGAGTCACCTCAAAAAAAGTCCTATTCAGATTTTCATCTTCGGTTTCAATATTGTTTAAAAAGCTCTCTTCGCTTTCGGGGAGTCACCTCAAAAAAAGTCCTATTCAGATTTTCATCTTCGGTTTCAATATTGTTTAAAAAGAGTGTTATGTTCGTCCTCGGAACGGCTGACTTTCTCTTATCCTGTCTTCAAAATTGCTTAAAAAGAGTGTTATGTTCGTTCTCGGAACGGCAGACTTCGGCACGATAATACCTTAAGCAGTTACAGTTCCCTCTTTAGCCAACACCTAAGAGCAGCCTAAGACGCGATTCGTTCTTATTTGAACTCATCAGTTAGACATAGCTCTCAGGTGCTGGCCAAGAATTTGGAAGTGTTATTTATACTTCAGAGATGGAAATCAAACCCCTTTAAAATTCTTTAACAATAGAATTGAATTCGTGGTCTCTTTTCACATTGAATGAAAAGTATCGCAGGCAGATTGAGTGAGACGGTGTTACTAAAGCTTGTACTTTTGAAGTCTTCTTTCAATATAGAAGTAAATTTGGTAAATATGTTTATATAAAAATTAAAGGGAAGTGAGGGATGGATAGAAAGAAACAGGAAAGATGATAGAAATATGGGTTTCGCAAATTTCACAACTTGGTATGTGTCACCAGATGGTACATAAATTTCACAATACCTTGTGTAGGAGAGGGGATAGGGGAGTAAATAATTTGTCAACACACTGTAAGTGTCACACTGTAAGTATGGTTCTTAAAGCCATGTACACACGCCACGATTTTTCTCAAGATCGAACGAAAAATTTCTCTGTTTTGCCTTTGCACTGCACGTACCACAAGTTTCAAACAGATTCACTGGTGGACGACAAGACACAAGAAGGATTTATATTAGTAAGAAGGGGATGCAATTACATTACTTTCCTTCCCATAGCATAAGGAAAGTAAAAATCATTGCGTATGTATCATTGTATCAGGCTTAACATGTTAAAAAGATCATTTTTATTTTCTACTTAAAAGGAAAGATAGAGGACATTCTAAAGATAATTCAAAAGAGGACAGGCTAAGGGTTTTGGGAGTAAAATTGAATAAAAAGTTACCCAGGATATTAGGTGTCATGGGTTTGTTGAACATAGGTACCATTCCTATCTCCTATCTCACGACCACGAAAAGTAAGTGAATTAGGGGAACCATTCCCAGAGCTAATAAAAAGCAAGACAGTAGATGCTGGAGAACACCTCTAAAATCATACAACTTATTCTCTGGAATTGGTATCTCCTTAATTAGATGTTCGGTTTCATGAGAGACTAACCTTACAGCTTACAAAACTACTGTCGTTCAGGATTTATACGTAACAATTGTGACATCGGCATCGCCTCTTTTTCCCTGCAATTTCAATTAAGCTCCTCACTTGTCTTCCAAAGTTGAGTGCACCTTATTTTCGGTCTCAAACGGTCACCCATCCAAACACCAACCGTATTCGCCGTTGCTGAACACAATGCGCTAGTAACTGGTGAAAAGACACTGCTCCCATAAAGTCAATTTTCAAAAGCTTTTTATCAACCTTTCATTTTCAAATTTACTACCCCAACAAGGCACAACAACCAGCCTCAAACTCTTCAACTAATGAAAGCACATCAAAAAATTCAAGAAATTTTCAAAAACCTTGCAGTGGTGATGAAGATGACAGAAGATATTCTTCAAATCAGAAAGACAAATATAGCAAGTCTGACATTAAAAATGATAAAAGATTTCAAAAACCTTGCAGTGATAGTGATGATGAAAGATATTCATCACATCGGAAAGACAAATATAGCAAGTCTGAACATAAAAATGATAAAAGATTCCAAAAACCTTGCAGTGATAGTGATGATGAAAGATATTCATCACATCGGAAAGACAAATATAGCAAGTCTGAACATAAAAATGATAAAAGATTCCAAAAACCTTGCAGTGATAGTGATGATGAAAGATATTCATCACATCGGAAAGACAAATATAGCAAGTCTGAACATAAAAGTGATAGGAGATTCCAAAAACCTTCTAGTGATAGTGATGATGAAAGATATTCCTCACATCAGAAAGACAAATATAGCAAGTCTGAACATAAAAGTGATAGGAGATTCCAAAAACCTTGCAGTGATAGTGATGATGAAAGATATTCATCACATCGGAAAGACAAATATAGCAAGTCTGAACATGAAAGTGATAGGAGATTCCAAAAACCTTCTAGTGATGATGAAAGATATTCCTCACATCGGAAAGACAAATATAGCAAGTCTGAACATAAAAATGATAAAAAATTTCAAAAACCTTGCAGTGATAGTGATGATGAAAGATATTCTTCAAATCAGAAAGGCAAATATGGCAAGTCTGATGAACATAAAAGTGATAAAAGATTTCAAAAACCTTGTAGTGATAGTGATGATGAAAGATATTCTTCACACCGGAAAGATAAACATACCAAAAAGGATGATTCAGAGCAATGTAAAGCCTCTAGTTATAAAAGCAAAAGAAACTCAAGAAATGATGAAGAAGAACACTCCAAGAATGGTTCCTCCAGCTCTACACCAGCACAAACCTCACAAGTAACCCATGATGATGTCAATAAACTAGCTGCCAAGTTGATCAAAGCTGAAATGATGGGCAACACTGTAAGTTTAAATACTTGTTAAGATAACCAAGTGTGTTAACAGAGATTTCACATTCCCCCGTGCCAAATGAAAAAGGAACCGGTTCCGTATCCGAAAGTTTCCCAGAAGTAGAATACACCTTATATTGTTTAATCGGTTCCGTTTCCAGAATGACCATGCACTAGAACAGAAGCCAGGCTATGTTGCGCTCAGTTTGGTGTTTATTTTGTTCGGACTCGCGCCAAAAATTCCATTTTCTTTATGTTATGTATAAATTTGTCTTGAATGTGAAATCTCACTAATGTCTATGTACTCATGGTAGGTAATTGAATTAAAAAAGAGATGATGTATCTTATTAAGTAGTAATCTATTTATCCTATTGTATATTATTTTGGTATTCTTGCCCTATTATTGTTATTTTTCATACATAATTACTTACTTATTCTTTGTTTGATGCAGGCACTGGTGGCTAAATTAAAACTAAAGTTGGAAGCAGCCAAGCCAAAAGGGAGGATTCAGAGCAATGTAAACCCTCTGGTGATAAAAGCAAAAGAAACTCAAGAAATGATGAAGAAGAACACTCCAAGAATGGTTCCTCCAGCTCTACACCAGCGCAGACCTCACAAGTAACCCATGATGATGTCAATAAACTAGCTGCCAAGTTGATCAAAGCTGAGATGATGGGCAACACTGTAAGTTTAAATACTTGTTAAGATAACCAAGTGTGTTAACAGAGATTTCACATTCCCCCGTGCCAAATGAAAATACATACACCAAAAAGTCTATTTTCTTTATGTTATCTATAAATTTGTCTTGAAATGTGAAATCTCACTAATGTCTATGTATTCATGGTAGGTAATTGAATTAAAAAAAAGATGATGTATCTTATTAAGTAGTCAAGTCATCTATTTATCCTATTATATATTATTTTTATTTTGGTATTCTTGCCCTATTAATGTTATTTTTCATACATAATTACTTACTTATTCTTTGTTTGATGCAGGCACTGGTGGCTAAATTAAAACTAAAGTTGGAAGCAGCCAAATCCCAAGAGGTGAAACCATCCAGGAAACCAAGGGACGAAGTGAGACAAGAGCATCGAGTTGTAGTCATTAGTGAACATAGCATGAAGGATAAGAGGAAGATGGAGCTGTTAGAACGGAAGAAGTTGGCCTTCCTTGGTGACAACGAAGACAGATGGGTTTCGGTGAGTTTTTTATTCCCTTTTCTGGGCAACTGTAAAGCACTTATTCATGCTACTAAGGCTATATTCAAAGGCCATCTTACATAGTACCTGCCACCCCTCTAGGTGCTAACCAAGTGTGCAATAGTGTAGTATGCAGTGACTTACTTACCAATGTTGTTTTAAGGCTATTTGTGTTTCCTTCAGTAAATTTGTCTGGTTTGTTTGTTTTGTTGTCCCCCCCATGTGAAAAGTAGTGTTCGAGAACGAATCTAATCTGGAGGTATGGGATAAAATCCGCCCCAGGCGGGAATCGCAACCGCGGCCTAGCGCTTACAAGGCAGACACTACCCTCCAAGCTAACTAGACTTTCCCTATGTGCTTTGATCATGTCTAAAAGAAGCGCTACTTATATTTACTTGTCATGTTCACAGGAGGGGAAAACATTCGCCAACATTGGTGACGAGTACGAAGAAACACCAGATGCTCCGCGTCGTAAGAAACCGAAATCCAACACATCAACCGGTGCCAACGCTTTACAACAAGCCAAACGTACCGCGGATATGTTGAACTCGTGTGCTTATTGTCGTTCTAGTGAGGCTGGCAAACATAGGCCTATCCTGATTGATCAGGTGTCCGAACACGTCTATCTGGCCCTCCCACCACATGAACCTCTGGTAAGAAAAATACAAATGGCACATTTAAGAAGCATGGTCTCGTAAGTGATCATGGTCACACAATTGAAAAACGTAAATTAATCTCGAGTTTCACAGTTGAAAGGTATGTTATTCCATTTGATGTGCGATATGTATACAATTTTGTATTCCTATTATGGATAAATCGAAAAGCATTTGATTTTTTTTTTTAATATTATTATTTTTTTTTTTTATTATTATATTTTAAAGAGATTTGATAGAACAACTGGAGGTCTTATCGTCCCGAAGTCGAAAATATTAGAACAGTTGATAGGAGAAAGCCAGCCGTTCCGAGAATGAACCTTATCTGTTTGGGTTAAAGTTCGCCCCCAGGCGGGAATTGAACCCGCAACCTAGCACAAGGCAGACGCGCTACCCTCCAAACTATGCTAGTTCGAGAAATCTCCTGAAATCCAATTCATTTATTTTTATTATTTAATAAAATAACAGATATACAAAGGTGTTTTTCCCAGGTCCATACTGACTTCTAAGTGAAATACTTTATCAACACCCTGCTTACAAACATGTGTACGTTTCAGGTGCCGCATCATTGCATGATTGTCACGCAGCAACACACGCCGTGTCTGCGTCAAACCGAACGCAACGTGTACGACTCCATCCGGTCCGTATGCGAAAAACTAGTCGCACGCTTTTCACGCGCGCGCAAAACATGCGTGTTCTACGAAATGGTATCCAGCATGAAATGGAACCACTGTGTCGTGCATTGCGTACCGCTGGATGATAGCACGGGCGAGATGGCGCCTATGTATTTCCAAAAGTCGCTGCAAGATTTGGAGAGTGACTCGCGGAATAACAGGACGCTGATTAAGATCGAGAGAAACAAGTTGTGTTCGTCCATACCGGCAGAGTTGGAGTATTTCTATGTGAACTTTGACTGGGGGAAGGGATTCGCTCATCTGATTGAGAACAAGATGAGTCGGACGTTTGCTGAGGTGAGTAACAAGCGAACGGTTCGCCATATTTGTGTGTTTTATTATTATTTTAGGTGTTTCGTTGATGTATGTAAAGTTTGTGTTCAGGGGGAATAAAACAAGTTTCAAACTAATGTCTTTGTAGAACTGCTGAAGTTTTTAGTGTCGCTCCTACCCTCTATTCAGCGATCAGCTTTAACCAGTAAGGCCGGGAAAAGCCTTAACCAGCAAGGCCGGGAACAGCCTTAACCAGTAAGGCCGGGAACAGCCTTAACCAGCAAGGCCGGGAACAGCCTTAACCAGTAAGGCCGGGAACAGCCTTAACCAGTAAGGCCGGGAACAGCCTTAACCAGTAAGGTCGGGAACAGCCTTAACCAGTAAGGTCGGGAACAGCCTTAACCAGTAAGGCCGGGAAAAGCGAGCAGCACGTGATTGCTTAGACGTTGCTTAACATCAGTAATCCACCGGGAACAAGTACATCTTACTTTAATCTGTGTTTTTGTTTGCAGGAAATCATCGGTGGTATGCTTGACTTGGACTCATCAAAGTGGCGGAAACCTGCTCCTCTCCAATCCCACCATAGCACTTGAACCTTGAACTTGAGCGTGTGTCCACACTTGGAGTTTAATTTGAAGTTGAATATCCAAACCTTTTGAATTTAGTTTCTATTCTGAATTTTCAAAATTTGATTTTAACCCACCTCCTATATTATGTCCAGCGAGAGTTTTACCGCTGGAAGCAATGGCTTCTCCATCAAATGTGTGTACATGTTGAGATGAAGATTGCATCACTTCTTCTTCACGACGATCCTCTGCGTTCCTGTATAAAACGATAAGATTCTTGTATAAAACAATAAAATTGTACAAGTTCTTGTATAAAACCAGAAGATTCTTGTAGAACATAATAAAATTCTACAAGTTCCTGTATAAAATAAGAAGATTCTTGTATAAACTAATAAAATTGTATAAGTTATTGTATAAAATAAGAAAAAATTGTGTGACTGGATCGACCCTCGGGTCCGAAATTTCAAGTCTCACTTTTAAGTCCGAATTTCGAGCTGAATCATGAAAGTGACCTATTCAAAGCACAAATCACCTTTTAGAATGCTTTCATTGCTTTTTGGTTGCTTCCCCTATCAAAGAAATAACATGGCGGACTTGAATCTTGAAAAAGCCATAGCTCCGGCCCTGGTATTGTATTTTCCAAGGTCTTTTTTGTGCTGTGTTAAAAGTTGGGGGTTCCCACCTAAGTTAGAAATATGGAAATGGGGTTTGAAGAATTCGATACTCACATTGTCATGAAGCGAAGAACCAGAAGATTGATACTGGCAGCAACCACCGCCTCACTCAACCTACCTGAGGCACTCCTGGAATATTTCGTAAAAATTCAATTTGATTTTTCCACACATGGCCTTGATGCTTAGCGTGTAAATAAACAAATGAATAATTTTATTTTAATGTGACTAAAAAATATTATAGTGTGCAAAAAAAAGCTCTCTTCGCTTTCGGGGAGTCACAGTTCCCTCTATCAAACCTCAAAAAAAGTCCTATTCAGATTTTCATCTTCGGTTTCAATATTGTTTAAAAAGAGTTTATGTTCGTTTTCGGAACGGCTGACTTTCTCTTATCCTGTCTTCAATATTGTTTAAAAAGAGTGTTATGTTCGTTCTCGGAACGGCTGACTTCGGCACGATAATACCTTAAGCAGTTACAGTTCCCTCTATCAAACCCCTTTAAAAAACTTTAATAATAGAATTGAATTCGTGGTCTCTTTTCACATTGAATGTATCGCAGGCAGATTGAGTGAGATGGTGTTACTAAAGCTTGTACTTTTGAAGTCTTCTTTAAATATAGAAGTAAATTTGGTAAATATGTTTATATAAAAATTAAAGGGAAGTGAGAGATAGATAGAAAGAAACAGGAAAGATGATGGAAATATGGGTTTCGCAAATTTCACAACTTGGTATGGTGTCACCAGATGGTACATACATTTCACAATACTTTGTTTAGGAGAGGGGATAGGGGAGTAAATAATTTGTTAACACACTGTAAGTGTCACACTGTAAGTATGGTTCCTAAAGCCATGTACACACGCCACGATTTGTCTCAAGATCGAACGAAAAATTTCTCTGTTTTGCCTTTGCACTGCACGTACCACAAGTTTTAAACAGATTCACTGGTGGACGACAAGACACAAGAAGGGTTTATATTAGTAAGAAAGGAATGAAATTACATTACTTTCCTTCCCATAGCATAAGGAAAGTAAAAATCATTGCGTATGTATCATTGTATCAGGCTTAACATGTTAAAAAGATTAAGACACAAGAAGGATTTATATTAGGAAGAAGGGAATGAAATTACATTACTTTCCTTCCCATAGCATAAGGAAAGTAAAAATCATTGCGTATGTATCATTGTGTCAGGCTTAACATGTTAAAAAGATCATTTTCATCTTCTACTTAGAAGGAAAGATAGAGGACATTCTAAAGATAATTCAAAAGAGGACAGGCTAAGGGTTTTGGGGAGTAAAATTGAATAAAAAGTTACCCAGGATATTAGGTGTCATGGGTTTGTTGAACATAGGTACCATTCCTATCTCACGACCACGAAAAGTAAGTGAATTAGGGGAACCATTCCCAGAGCTAATAAAAAGCAAGACAGTAGATGCTGGAGAACACCTCTAAAATCATACAACTTATTCTCTGGAATTAGTATCTCTTTAATTAGATGTTCGGTTTCATGAGAGACTAACCTTACAGGTTACAAACCTACTGTCATTCAGGATTTATTTAACATTGTTACAATGGTAACATCGGCATCGCCTCTTTTTCGCTGCAATTTCAATTAGGCTCTTCACTTGTCTTCAAAGTTGAGTGCACCTTATTTTCGGTCTCAAACGGTCAGCCATCCAAATACCAACCGTATTTGCCGTTGCTAAACACAATGCGCCAGTAACTGGTGAAAAGACACGGCTCCAATAAAGTCAATTTCCAAAAGCTTTTTATCAACCTTTCATTTTCAAATAAAAATTTAATGTTCATATGAAATTAAATTCTAAATTTAGACTGTATATATTTTATGTTTAATTATTGTACGTTAAAATATATATGTTAATAAAAACTCACGGTTATTATAGGGTTAGGTTAAATACAAAAAGGAGCTTTTCTTTTCCACGGACGTGACTTCTGCATAATTACCGCTTGATAAACTCTAAACCCAAGTCTGAAAAACGAATTGTTCAATTGTACACTGTGCTTCTTATCCTACCTCTATTGATTAATTTTCAATTGGTTTTGTTGTGTCTTACCTTTTGTGTATTTACAGGCTGTTTTTCTTTCTTCTGACAAGAGGAACTGGATGCCAAGGCAAGATCAAGGAAGGAAGAACCCTGATCAGGAGTAGGAGGTCTTCTTGCAGGCAATATTGTTTTCTTGGGAGGAGACTTTTCCACCCATTCCTGTTCACTTGAGTCTTCTGACGAGCTTGAGCTAGACATACTAACTTTATTAATTTTTAGGTACTGTAAATTCCGGGGACCAGGAGTTGAAACAGAGCCTTCGCGCTCGACATTAATTTAGAGATCCTCGAACCTCTGAGCGAGTTGAAATTTAGGTCTCACTTTTTTCTGTCACTTATTTCTTAGTCCATAAAAGCCGAACTTTTTTTTTCTTCCATTGGATCTTGCTGAAATACCGCTCTTAACTCCGGACCGGTACTGACTAAGTATGTCAATTAATATTGAAAATGGTAGGAAATTTTGTTTTCTAACTACCTAATGAACAAATTCCCGATGCACTCGGACGTGGAGCCAGCCTAGTTAGCTTAGTTGGTAGTGCGTCTGCCTTGTAAGCGCTAGGCCGCGGGTTCGATTCCCGCCCGGGGCGGATTTAAATTTGATTTTTGAAAATTTCCCGGGAATCCGGGAAATATAGCAGCGTTGCCATGTGAACATGACAGATTTACCGTACGTATAACCGTATATTACCGTACACGTAGAAGAAAGATCCGTACATAACTAGTGACCGGAGATTCTGCGGAGGCGTAGAGTTCTTTAATATTTTCTCTCTTTTGTTTAATTATTTACCTAGGTACCTATTATTTTTAACTTTTAGGTGCCAAATTAAATAAAGCTAGAAGTAAGCATCCAAGTACCTAAGAAATAAACTCTGAAGAGTAGATAACGTTTAACTATATCCAGGTATTTATAGGTGTGAAAAAATTTATGATGAAAAAATACGAAAGTGAAAATTTCAACTGATCAACTTTTCTATTTTATATAGGTAATTTTATTTTTATGGAATATTAAATTCTTCATTAACATTTAAATCAATGATATTGTAGGTAGGTAGGTACATAATAAGAAATGCTTCAAACAACAAGAAAAAAATTTGCAACAACAGACACAACTCACAAAAACAGGTACCTACCGTCAATACGAGAACGGTATGGTAGGTACCTTTCTTACAAGAAATTTCAATAAATTTTCGCCCGGGGCGGATTTTATCCTGATCGGATAATGTTCGTTCTCGGAACGCCTGGCTTTCTCCTATCGATTTCGCGACGATAAGTGTCCGAACACGTCTATCTGGCCCTCCCACCACATGAACCTCTGGTAAGAAAAATACAAATGGCACATCTATGTAACATGGTCTCGTAAGTGGTCACACAATTGAAAAACGTAAATTAATCTCGAGTTTCACAGTTGAAAGTTATGTTGTTCCATTAGATGTGCGATATGTATACAATTTTGTATTCCTATTATGGATGAATGGAAAAGCATTTGATTTTTTTTTTTTTTTTTTAAGAGATTTGATAGTAGAAGGAACTGCTGTAACAACTGGAGATCTTATCGTCCCGAAGTCGAAAATATTAGAACAGTTGATAGGAGAAAGCCAGCCGTTCCGAGAATGAACCTTATGTGTTTGGGTTAAAGTTCGCCCCCAGGCGGGAATTGAACCCGCAATCTAGCACAAGGCAGACGCGTTACCCTCCAAACTATGCTGGTTCGAGAAACCTCTTGAAATCCAATTCATTTATTCTTATTATTTAATAAAATAACAGATATACAAAGGTGTTTTTCCCAGGTCCATACTGACTTCTAAGTGGAATACTTTATCAACACCCTGCTTACAAACATGTGTACGTTTCAGGTGCCGCATCATTGCATGATTGTCACGCAGCAACACACGCCGTGCTGTCAAGGCCCATGTTATGGTCAAGTTAATGATGAAAAGCATAGGTAACCCCGCCAGTATGTATGGACTTACCTCCAATAGCCAAGTACCCTGAGGATATTCTCCCCAGGTATGAGTAGTCATGAATGGCCATTTCGTGAATCCATCGCGTCGATCATTGTCGTTGATTCTCTTGCTCAGGATCATGGATCTGTGAATCAGCAAAAAAAAGTGATTTTTTTTTTCTTTTTTGAAGAGGTTTGATCAAGGGAACCAACTGCCAAGGTCTTATCTTCCCTAAATCGAAGAGAGAGAAAACAGGATAGGAGAAAGCCAGCTGTTCCGAGAGCGAACATTATCCGTTCAGGATAAAATCCGACCCGGGCTGGAATTGAACCAGCAGCCTAACTCTTACAAGGTAGACGCGCTACCAATCAAGCTAACTATGTAGGCTGGCTTTGCAAGTGAAATAAGTATGAATGTTTTTCATTAATGTCACTCCTCGATTCTGTACCGCCTTTTCCCTCCGTACCACATTTACACCTATTCTGTATCATCATCATCATTGGTTAACAGCCGAGGGGCTGGTTTGCAGCAGTACGCCATGATTCTCGATCTTCTGCTTTTCTCTTCAGGTCGTATACCAAATACTTAAAAGTGTGTCCACATTTACACCCATATTTATTAACAAAATGCTGGCTCTCAGCAAGTGCTCAAGCATCAATTCCAAACATGACCGAGAATTTTTGTTCATAAATACGGGTGTAAGTCGACGGCCGTTCATCGATATGGATCGACGGTCGATGGGTGGTCGATTGACGGCTGTCGACTATGTCTGCGGGGGGAAGGGGGCTTTTCAGTCCTATCTCAGCAGGATAAATAAGGTATATCCTATTCTAATGTAGGGACTTTTTAGTCCTATCTCAGCATTAGGGACTTTTCAGTCCTATCTCAGCAGGATAAACAAGGAACATCCTATTCTAATGTACCTGGTTCCCATGGGTGACGTCAGGAATAGTTCGACAGCTCCCCGCGTGGTGGCGTTCAGTGTAATGACGGCTTGTACATGTTCCACATAGCTGACCTGGGTATCTTCGCCCTCACAAGCGTTCGTCTTGATCTTCAGCAAGATAGAGCGGCTTGATGGAATTTCACTGAAAGTAAAAAAAGAAATTGGGTGTGAACATCACATGAATTTCCTTGTTTTATTGGATTTTGGTCTGAAACTACGTTTTTGGAGGTTTTAGGTATGGTTTTGGAGGGTCTACCCCTAACTTTTTCGGTATCTCTGAAGGTCTGTCCAAACATGGACGATCGAACGATCGACGAGGTGAATCTATGTTGTCGAGGCAGTGTGGACGGTTCAGTCAATCAGTCGACATTGATCGACCAAGTGTGGACACACCTTAACCGTTTCGTTAGGGTTGAAAATGGTCGAAAACTATAGAAATGGAAAGATATTAAGGAGCGCGGCAGCGCTCCGCCCCGCCAAGTCAAGAAAGTTTGACCGCTAAACTATTCTATTCTAAGCTATTTTTACTATTCTATTCTACTCACGTGACTTGTTTGACGCTCCCGGCTTCACAATGGTAGCGGGCGGGCACTGTCTTCCACTGCTTGGCGAGCGCCACCATCGCCCCAGCGTCCAGGACCCCGAACCCAAACAGATGATTGAACTCGAGCCCCACCCCATTCATGGTCCAGTGGAAGCGGCCCTTAGCGTCGAACAGAGAGTTGCGCTTGCTCGTTAGAACCGTCAGGTGTTGGATGTCCCGCCAGGTCAGCTGAGGACTGAAATAAATTTTTAGTGGATTGGTAAAATCCTGACCAAAGTAGGTACCTACCCAAGTAACTTCATAATTCTTGGGCCAGCCATTCACTATCAGGTAGACCTGACAGGTGCGGCTGAAAAGGACCGTGGATTGGTAAAATCCTGACGAAAGTAGGTACCTACCCAAGTAACTTCATAATTCTTGGGCCAGCCATTCACTATCAGGTAGACCTGACAGGTGCGGCTGAAAAGGACCAAATGTCAGGTCTACCTGATACCTGATGAGCACACACACTATCAGGTAGACCTAACAGGCGGACCTTCCAGGTCTACCTGATAGTGAGTGGCTGGTCTAAGAAGACCTAACAGGCGGACCTTTAAGGTCTACCTGATAGTGAGTGGCTGGTCTAAGTAAATTTATAATTCCTTCTATCTACTTTCTTCGCTTTTGCCCGTGTTTAGACGGGGTCGTCAGTTTTCGTCAGTTTCCCAGGGCTGGTTGCTTTGGGCTGACATTTGGTTTTGACTACAAAATTTTTAATAAAAAGAGTTATACATATATTATATTTCCGACTTACTTTGCTTCCAAGGCCAGAGCGAACACACCAGCTGCCTCTGGTGCTGCAGCAAAACAGAGAGTTGCGCTTGCTCGTTAGAACCGTCAGGTGTTGGATGTCCCGCCAGGTCAGCTGAGGACTGAAATGAATTTTTACGAGATTAATTAACTATTAAGTCTTAACGAAAGTAGGTACCTACCCAAGTAACTTCATAATTCTTGGGCCAGCCATTCACTATCAGGTAGACCTGACAGGTGCGGCTGAAAAGGACCAAATGTCAGGTCTACCTGATACCTGATGAGCACACACACTATCAGGTAGACCTAACAGGCGGACCTTCCAGGTCTACCTGATAGTGAGTGGCTGGTCTAAGTAACTTTATAATTCCTTCTATCTTCTTTCTTCGCTTTTGCCCGTGTTTAGACGGGGTCGTCAGTTTTCGTCAGTTTCCCAGAGCTGGTTGCTTTGGGCTGACATTTGGTTTTGACTACAAAATTTTTAAAAAGAGTTATACATATATTATATTTCCGACTTACTTTGCTTCCAAGGCCAGAGCGAACACACCAGCTGCCTCTGGTGCTGCAGCACCCAGGGCTGGTTGCTTTGGGCTGACATTTGGTTTTGACTACAAAATTTTTAATAAAAAGTGTTATACATATATTATATTTCCGACTTACTTTGCTTCCAAGGCCAGAGCGAACACACCAGCTGCCTCTGGTGCTGCAGCAGAAGTACCGGAGTGAGTAGTGGTGCATTTTCCATACAGATCCGTGGTAGCCTGACAGAAAAGAAACCAATTAAATATAATTTTAATCTCTTAAAAAAGTCCAAGTCCTCTTTTTTTTCAAGAGGTTTGATAGAGGGAACTGTAACTGGCAAGGTCTTATCGTCCCGAAATCAAAGAGAAAAGGAAGACAAGATAGGAGAAAGCCAGCCGTTCCGAGAAACCTTATCCGTTCAAGATAAAATACGCCCCGGGCGGGAATCGAACCCGCGGCCTAGCGCTTACAAGGTAGACGCGCTACCGGAGCAGGATAAAGGTATAGGCTAGGGTCTACTGTACTTACCACTCCAGTATTAGGGTCCTTGGCGCCGTTGCTGAACGTACTGGCGAGAGTAGAGGAGCAGCTCTCGTCATAATGTGCGTTCTGGCCGTCATTGATGGCCGAGTTGATGCTAATTGTCCACATGCTGGCCGCGTAGCCGTCACAATTACAGTCGTCATCCTCGCCACCGTCACGTCATAGTTTTATTTTCCTCCAATGTTTCATTTCTTTTTTAACTCCATCGTGTGAAATTTGTAGCAGCTGTTTGCATCGTTATTGTAGCATCTTTGCAGCTTTTGTAGCTCCCAGTCATAGAGCTTGAATAATTTAATAGTTTCCTGTCGTACAATATTTTCTGAAGGTCCTTTTTTCAACTCTTCCTCGCCAGTCTTCTTTTTATTTTCCTTATCCTACCTATGTGAAGGAAAGTAATGTAATCGGGTCAAATTTTCGATGGTCAGATTTTAGTGCCAAAACACGTTTTGAGGTCCCTAGAGCCTAAATGCAAAAAAATAACAATGGCAAACCGGCCGTGACCCGTGATCTTGCCTTTGAATTAAATTAATCTTCAAAAGAAATAATTCACAAAGAGAATATCTCCTTTTCCCTTGTTTAGACTGCGAGAGTAAAGGGACTTTTCAGTCCCATGATTGCAGTATAGTCAAAGTATACCTCACAGCTAAAACATAAAATAAAAAAAAGGGGGGATTTAGCTAAAAACTCACAGTTTTCTCTGGCAAATGCTACGAGTACGAGTTAAAATAACACCGTTCAACCGCACTGACAGGCAAGATAAAAATCGGCGTCACATATTGTTGACTTGAATTAATCTCTCCTTACGCTTATCAGAACGTAGTATCATAATATGTAAATCTGTGGGGACTTTACCTAATTCAATAGAAAATTTGCGATGAAGCCAAAAAACCGAGGGTGTTAATAAGGGCAGTTGTAAAATGATTGAGAGTCAACCATTAGGGGCATTAGGTAAACATCGTGTTATGACAGCCAAAGCATTGAGTTATGACATGCTCTTGCCAACAGTCGTTCGACATCAAAGTCGTCTGACAGCCCTGTCAACAGCTGGGACAAGTTTTTATTATTCTATGAGTGAGTTGTCCATCCGTCAATTTTCCGCGATATAAAATAAGAACGACAAATCATGACCCGTGCGATGTTGCCTTTGAATTCAATTAATCTTCAAAAGAAATAATTCACAAAGAGAATATCTCCTTTTCCCTTGTTTAAACTGCGAGAGTAAAGGGACTTTTCAGTCCCATGATTGCAGTATAGTCAAAGTATACCTCAGCTAAAACATAAAATAAAAAAGGGGGATTTAGCTAAAAACTCACAGTTTTCTCTGGCAAATGCTACGAGTACGAGTTAAAATAACACCGTTCAACCGCACTGACAGGCAAGATAAAAATCGGCGTCACATATTGTTGACTTGAATTAATCTCTCCTTACGCTTATCAGAACGTAGTATCATATGTAAATGTGTGGGGACTTTACCTAATTCAATAGAAAATTTGCGATGAAGCCAAAAAACCGAGGGTGTTAATAAGGGCAGTTGTAAAATGATTGAGAAATTTTCAACAGCAGTTAGGTATAGTTTATTTAGGTAGGTACCTGGATATAATAGGTAGTGATCTTGGAAAAAAAAGTACACCGCTTACCCGTGGGTCTGAAGCTTTTCTCAATCCTTAGGGCGATTGCCTTGGCTGACATTTGGTTTTGGCTACAAAAAAATTACGATTGGATGCCCTTCGCACTCAACCTTTGCTATTTCTCTAGCAAGGGGAATTCAGGCAGGTCTACTCCCTGTTTAATGTCCCCCAGGCAAACAAGACACATAACGTACCTACCTATAAAGAAGTAGGTAACCTTCGGGAGGTAATCTTGGTTGTTTTGGACGTGAATTGAAGTAGGTAGGTACTGATGAGTGACGTACGCTACGTGGGCCTAGCTTGTTATAAACAACTTTCTAAAAAAAAAGTTCCCTCTTACAAAAAAAAATTACGATTGGATGCCCTTCGCACTCAACCTTTGCTATTTCTTTAGCAAGGGGAATTCAGGCTGGTCTACTCCCTGTTTAATGTCCCCCAGGCAAACAAGACTCATAACGTACCTATAAAGAGGTAGGTAACCTTCGGGAGGTAATCTTGGTTGTTTTGGACGTGAATTGAAGTAAGTAGGTAGGTACTGATGAGTGACCTACGCTACGTGGGCCTAGCTTGTTATAATCAACTTTCTAAAAAAAAAATCAGAGACCAACAGCCTCATTATAATTACTGCTCAGTTAACCCTATCAGTGCACCGCGCTGAAGAATTATACGAATGAATTATTGCACATTTGGGAATTCACTTTAATCCAGTACTGGAAAAAAAAAAAAAAAAAAAAAAACGCGGGGGGTCTTTTC
>NW_007379572.1:38959-47650 GCF_000475195.1 Diaphorina citri
AAACCCCCTTAGGAAAAAAAAAAAAAAAAAAAAAAATCGCGAGCGTTCTTTGCAATATCTGACTTCTGACATTAAAAGAAAATACTTTGCGATTTGAGAGGAATTAATTCGGGGAAAATATTAGTGTAACCTTAGTTGTTTTTTTTTTTATTTATTTAAATATGGATAGTAAAATATTAATGTATATTCGACTCCTGGGGTTGATTTTATGAATTTCTTCGCAAATGGAACTAAGAAAAGAAGAAAAAATGGCATCTCCACTAATTTTGCAAAGATGTTCCTCATTTTGGTTTGAGACTGAGAACCACTTAGAAAGTAGGTAGGTATCGGAGTTTAAATTTAATGTTGTTTGTTGTTTTTGAGTATGAATAATTAAAAAAAGGTAGGTCTTCCTATTTTTTTTTACTCCTGGAGCTTATTCCACGAAAATGTTCGAATTTCCTTAAAAAACAAGAAGAAAAAAATGATTCTCCACTAACTTTGTTGATTCTGTTCCTTTTTAGTCCTTTCTGTTACTTTATTTGTTAACCCTTTCTGTTACCTTGTGATCCCGATGCGGACTCGGACATTGAACTTTGCCTTCATTTCACATCTTTTGTCACGCCTGCTTCTGAAATCAAAGTTAAGACGAAACAGGTTAAATCAAAGTTAGGACGAAATAGGTACCTTAAGGTAAGAATGCCAGCCTAGTTAGCTTGGAGGGTAGCGCGTCTACCTTGAAAGCGCTAGGTCGCGAGTTCGATTCCCGCCCGGAGCGGATTTTAACCTAAACAGATACGGTTCGTCCTCAGAACGGCTGGCTTTTTCATATATCCTATCTTTCTTTGCTTTCGGGACGATAAGACTTTAGAGCTCCCCCTATCAATTGAGAAGGGAGGGGGGGTCAGCTTATACAGCCCCCTTTCTTATAAAAAAAGTCAAGTTTTATTCATTCTCACATTACTCACCTCTGAATTTTTTCATTATTTTTACTCGCAATTTAATTTCGAGGGATAGCAAGGGGTTAATGTTATTATACATTTTCACCGTGTTTTTAGGAATACACACAAAAACTTGGAAAAAGAATAATTGTACAGTTAAAGAAAATTTCACATGTGAGTTAAATAATGTTAAAAAGAATCATTATCGAGTTAAGAATTATTCAAAACCAAAGTTTATGATAAGGTAACAGCTTAATAAATGGTAAAACCTATAGTATTCAGTGTAGTGGTTAGCACGGTGGATTTCTGACCTGGAGTTTGGTGGTTCAAGTCCAAGTCAAGTCATACAATTTAGCAAGGCATATTAATCGGAAAACGACAATTGATTCATTCGTGCTTAGAACAATTACTGAGAAAAAACCTTTTTCCTTTTAAATTGATAGAATATTTTTACATTTTACTGAAGGTAGGTACCTAAACTACCTAAGTTAGGCACCTACTCCTACCTCCTAAGGTGCGCGTCCGATTAGCTACCGGACAAGTTATTAAGTTATGCCATTTTTAAGTCGTTAACAATCCAAACACAGTTTGTGAGATAACACAGATATAAAGCGCAACACTAAAAGAAAACAGGATCACTTACATATGGGAAACAAAAATTAGTATTCACTGTTTTTTATGCTAAAGAAAATAAGGGGGGAAACACGTTCGAAAGAAATAATTGGATATGTTGAAATTTAAAATAAAACTTCTATTCGGAAATTATAATATAAACTATTAAAAAAATTCAAAATAAAACACACAACCTTCTGCTCTTAGCAGTTTTTTTGAATTATAAATTCCCGTGTTTACTCGCGGGCACATAGTGCCGAATATACAATTTTTCCAAACAGAGACAGGGGTTTTACCCTTCTTTCGGCGACAAGCCTTTTTGAGGTTTGATACAGGGAACTGTAACTTCCAAGGACTTATATAACACTTTATTAGAATTTTACAATATTTACAAAGAAGTACACAAAACAAAATAACAAAATGATAAATTAACAAAAGAAAACGAAAATTGAATAAAGAAAGAAAAAAAAATATTGAAAAATTCTAACTCAGGGGCGGGATTGATGCCTAGGGCATTCTCTTCCATCCATTCAGGACTTATCGCATCGAAAGCGAGGAGAGAAGAAAGACAGGATGGGAGGAAGCCAGAAGTTCCGAGAACGAACCTTATCCGAGAACGAACTTTAAATAATTTGAAGATAAGTAATCAGTAATCCATCCTTAAGATATTTCATATTATACGTTATCCAGATGGATATGGCAGCAATGAGTCATCAACCCAAAATGAAAGAACCAATCAGAATGCGAGAATTCCTTGCATCTTCTACTTAGATTCAAAAGAGGACAGGCTAAGGGTTTTGGGGGTAAAATTGAATAAAAAGTTACCCAGGATATTAGGTGTCATGGGTTTGTTGAACATAGGTATTAGGTACCATTCCTATCTCACGACCACGAAAAGTAAGTGAATTAGGGGAACCATTCCCAGAGCTAATAAAAAGCAAGACAGTAGATGCTGGAGAACACCTCTAAAATCATACAACTTATTCTCTGGAATTAGTATCTCTTTAATTAGATGTTCGGTTTCATGAGAGACTAACCTTACAGCTTACAAACCTACTGTCGTTCAGGATTTATACGTAACAATTGTGACATCGGCATCGCCTCTTTTTCGCTGCAATTTCAATTAAGCTCCTTACTTGTCTTCCAAAGTTGAGTGCACCTTATTTTCGGTCTCAAACGGTCACCCATCCAAACACCAACCGTATTTGCCGTTGCTGAACACAATGCGCCAGTAACTGGTGAAAAGACACTGTTCCAATAAAGTCAATTTTCAAAAGCTTTTTATCAACCTTTCATTTTCAAATAAAAATTTAATGTCCATATGAAATTAAATTCTAAATTTAGACTGTATATATTTTATGTTTAATTATTGTACGTTAAAATATATATGTTAATAAAAACTCACGACATTGTTTTTAGAATACTTGTGCGTAGAATTTTATAATACCTATAGGATATTTTTTTGGTAACTACACTGACTCTCTCTCTCCCTCCTTAACTCTTTCTCTTCCCTCTCTCTCTCTAGCTAAACTTTCTCTCTTCCTCTTCCCTTTTTCTATCTCTCCTTCCCTCTCTCTATCTCTTTTCTGTCTCACTCTTTCTCTCTTTTCCCTCTGTGCCAGATTCTTTCTCTCTCTTTTCCCTCTGTATTAGATTCTTTTTCTCTCTCTCCTTCCCTCTTTCTCTTTCACTTCCCTCTCTCTTCTTCTTTGTCTCACTCTCTTTATATCTGTCAGTCAGTCTTTTTCCTCTTCCTCTCTCTCTCGTTCTCTCTCTCTCTCTTTCCTTACCTCTCTCACTCTTCTGCCCTGGTGCTAGTAAAACTTTCTATTTCCTCCTCCTCCTCCTCTTCTTCTTCTTCTTCTTCATCATCATCATCACTGTTCCTTTCTCTCTGTCTCTCTCCTGTCCAGGTGCTAGCTAAACTTTTCCTCTTCCTGTCTTCCTCTTTCTCCTTGATGTCTCTCTTTCTCTCTCTCTCTCTCTCTCTCTCTTTCTCTCCCTCACTCACTCTTCTGCCCTGGTACTACTAAAACTTTCTATTTCCTCCTCCTCTTCTTCTTCATCAACATCATTGTTCCTTTCTCTATCTCTCTCTCACTCTCCTGTCCAGGTGCTAGCAAAAGTTTTTTTTGTCTTCCTCTTTGTCCCTCTCTCTCTCCCTCCCTCTCTCTCTCTCTTCCGTCCTACCTCTTTTCCTTCTCTCTTTTTCTTTCTCTTCTATCTATCTCAGGTGCTGGCCAAATTTTATCTTCTTTCCTCTCTCTCTCTCTCTCTCCTTCTTAGATACTTGAAAAAGTTTCTCTTTCTGTTTCTCCTCCTCTCTCTCTCTCTGTATTTTCATAATTTTGGGAAGAGAAAAACTCCCTGGGAAAAGTTAGGTTTTAGCTTAGGCGAACCCCACCATCCTATTGTTAATTTAATCAAATAAAAAGCATTCGAACGCTATTTTTTTGTTTTATTAAATTATTTACCTATCAATCAATATATCTTTCTGCTCTGTTCCATTCCGTTTTCTACAAAATACGCCTTTATGTATTTATTTATTTATTTATTCAATATTTATTCCCCCCCCCTTGTATTTTCCTTTTTTTACGAACCATATGGATTTTTTCTGACAGAAGTACCTAGAATGTTTTGGACTTGTAATCCGGGAGGCTTAGGTTCGAGTCTGAGTAGAGACTTCAAATTTAGTAGCGAAATTTTTGGCAGGTTCATTGAACTCGTATTCGGGGGGCATCGAGCCCCAATACCGACTTGAAATTTAGAATTCAGTATTCAGTAACGTTCATTTCAAGCAAAGTTTGTAGGTACAAGTTCTCTGCGTCAGGAGTGGGGTATTGTGGAAACTCAACAGTGGAGAGTGGAAACTCAACAAACATGACATCCAGCGGAGAAATTGCTCAACAATTTTGTATCTATTGATGCTAATCGAAAATTCGCGAGTCGCTCATGAAAAATAGGAGGACGTGGCGTTCAATCTAAGAGGTACGCTAGGAGGGGAAAGGAATTGAAAGGTACGCTAGGAGGGGAAATGAATTGAAAGGTACGCTAGGAGGGGAAATGATTTGAAAAACACGCACCAACGCTACGTCGGGTTCGCATGAAAGCGACGCCGGCGTGGGAAAGAAAAACAGCTCTACGTTAAATTTTCTCCTTCCTTTTTTATGTGTAAGATGCATTATTAAGGTGGTATATAACAAAAAGAAATAAATATATATGTATAACAAAAAGAAATAATTGGCTTTACCTCGTTGACTCCCCGCACAATGGCCCGCATTGTGGCGTTCCGAGGTCCGTCCACCGTTTTACCGTCGTCCGTCGGCCCCCAGGAGGCGCTGTAGATGTCAATCAGGTTCGGCTCATGTCCCATAGAGTTCGCCTCGATCAGGTCCGTCATGTAAGGCTGGTCCAGCATTCGAATCCCTGCGAAATTAAATAAAACACAGGCTGTAATGTGAAAGCAAATAAAACACACAGTCTGTAGAAATTGGAAGATGAGTAATACCAGTACCGAGTAGTAACTAAATAATGTAGAAACACACTACTATCACGTCACGTGAGCTCATGTGGGGAGTTAGAAAGATGTGGTTCTAAGTTATCCTATAATATTGTAGGTGATTTCGTCAATGATAGCTACACTACTATCACGTCACGTTGAGCAGCGTGAGCTCACGTGAAGTGAGGGCAGTGTGGGTTATGTGAGCTCACGTGACGTGAGGGTAGTGTGGGCTACGTGAGCTCACGTGACGTGCGAGCAGTATGGGCTACGTGAGCTCACGTGACGTGAGTGCAGTGTGGTTACCACGAACGAAAGGACACGGAAGGAGCCCAGATGTGGATTCTGGGCGTCCAAGGGAATTTCCAACACCGTGAGATAGTGATATACCGATGCCCATCTCACGGACATGGAAAGAAAGCAAGCAGCCCATCAGGCCTCCACAATGGGCTCAGGTCACGTCAAGAGTCGCTTGTTATTACGTCCGGTTATTGATGGCGATTGTAAATTAAGAATCCCATTGAGCTGTCAAGCTCCTCCATCCTGTTTATAATACCTCTGCCTACCAAACCTCCCTACTATCATGCTATCACTCCCTGCTCTCCTGCTAATTTTTCTGCTGCCCTCTCACTCTCCTGCATTACTGCCCAGGCCATTAATTCTCACGTCAAACGCTTTGCTACCCCACCTCGTCCGAAACTTAATGGGATTTCTAGGTACAAATTCAATACCCCTCCATCTCCGATGGCGTTTGAAGGTGCGAAGTGGATGTGCCCCGTTTTGTCCCCGGAATATTTTATTTCTGTAATACGATACCTAGATGAGAAGGTTTCATACCGATTTTGTTTCAACCTAAATTTTGGTCGAGTATTCCACTGAACATAAATGATTTCGGGACGATAAGACCATAGCAGTTACAGTTTCCTCTGTCAAACCTCTTAAAAATCTCTCTCTCTGTCTGTCTTTCTCTCTCTCTTCCTTACATAATTTCTCCTTGACTGCTCCTCCTTAGGTATATCTCTCTCTCTCTCTTTCTCTCCCTCTTTCTCCCTATCCATTCCTCTTTAAATCTGACTTCTTCCTCCTTTTTTTACTAACTCCCCCACACTTAGTCTCCCTCTCTCCTTTAATCACTGCCTTACTAACGTCATATCGTCTTAACTTCCCCTCCCCTTCTCTCTCCTTCTCCATTTCTCTCTCCCTCCTTTGCTTTTTATCTAATTTCCCCTCCTAACTTTAGCTCTGTCTCTCTCTCCCTCCTTACCTCGTCCGAAACTTAATGGGATTTCTAGGTACAAATTCAATAGCCTCCATCTCCGATGGCGTTTGAAGCTGCGAAGTGGATGTGCCCCATTTCGTCCCCGGAATATTTAATTTCTGTAATACGATACCTAGATGAGAAGGTTTCATACCGATTTTGTTTCAACCTAAATTTTGGTCGAGTATTCCACTGAACATAAATTTTCTTTTTTTTTACCAACTCCCCCCACATTTCCTCTCTCTCCCTCTCTTTTTTGCCTTTTTCATTCCTTCCTATCTCACTCCCTCTACTATCTCGCTCTCTCTCTCTTTCTCTCTCTCTCTCTTTCTCGCTCTCTCTCTCTCTCTAACACGCTGCATTCCTTCCCATTTTGAAGTAGGAAAAAAAAACCTCACTCTCTCGAAATTTCTTCTCTCTCTTCACTTCAAGATAACATGAACATACTTAATGGTTTACGTACATATACCACTTCTCTTCTTCTTCTTCTTTATCTTCTTCTTCTTAGCTCCTCTTTTTTCACTCTTATTCTTGTTCTACTTTTACTTCTATTTCTCGTTTTCACTTCTCTCACTGGTTTTTGAAGTAGGAAAAAAAACCTCACTCTCTCGAAATTCCATCTCTCTCTTCACTTCAAGATAACATGAACATACTTAATAGTTTACGTACATACCACTTCTCCTCTTCTTCTTCTTCTTCTTCTTCTTCTTCTTCTTCTTCTTCTTCTTCTTAGCTCCTCTTTTTTCACTCTTATTCTTGTTCTACTTTTACTTCTATTTCTCGTTTTCACTTCTCTCACTGGTTTTTCCCCCTTCCTAATCTTTTTCTTCGTCTTTTTCTCCTTTCTCCTCCTCTTTACTATTATTTTCTTCGTCTTCTTCTTCTTCTTTAAGTTTCTCTTTTTTACTCTTGTTCTTATTTGCGATCTTCATCTTCGTCTTTTTCTGTTTTTTGCTCTCCCCTTAATCTTTTTCCTCTTCTATTTCGTTGTACTCTCCTTTTTTTTTATTCGCTTCCCCTTTCTTCTTCTTCTTTACGTTCTTTTTTTTACTACGTTTCTTTTTTTTATCATCATCGTCGAGCGAGAAAAAAATTCCGTTCTTTCGTAGAAAAAAATGCTTTGAAGGGAGAAAAAAAATATCGTCCCGTCTTCTCTTTCTCAGTTTATCGTACATCTCAATTTTCTCAATGTGTCTGTCGATATTTTGTGTCAGTCTCAAGATGAAACGAAATCGTTAGTACGAAGCCATTTTGAAATTCTAGGAGCTTTCAAATGATGTGTTTTTGTGAGAGATTTTTCCAAAGCTTGTTAAAGTTCAGACTCTTTGTGCTGATTGTTTGTTTGTAGCTTTGTATGATTGTTTGATGATGATGTTGTTGTTGTTGTTGTTGTTGTTGTTGTTGTTGTTGTTGTTGTTGTAGCGGCTTTAGCTTTCCCTGAATGGTGATAGCAGGATAAAGAAAAGATGTCTTTTTGTATCTGCTATACACCGGGGTGATGGTCTCTAGCTCTAGCCATGTTAAATTGGCTGGCATGAGGAAAATGTGCCTGTTTACTTATCGGATATCGGAAAATATACTGTCATACTCGTAACTCGTAAAGGGATATACTCGTAAGTATTCGATAGTGTGTGTTTGTTGCTGCGCACATTGCATATCTAAAATAATTTTCAGGCGTTCATACAAAATTATTCTATTTCTTTACACAAAATACAGGTGCTTGTTCGCCTAGCCTAGCAGGCCCTAGCAGAAATTTTCAGGATTTCATTCTACAGCGAAACAGCAAATTTCAATAACCTACCTAAGTCATAGTTTTATTTTCCTCCAATGTTTCATTTCTTTTTTTAACTTCATCGTGTGAAATTTGTAGCAGCTGTTTGCGTCGTTATTGTAGCATCTTTGCAGCTTTTGTAGCTCCCAGTCATAGAGCTTGAATCTTATATTATAAGAACGAGATCCATTCACAGTTCACATTTCATAGTTCACACACTGATCGCTCTATCTCGAGAACCACAACACCTCCTACTGAGGAAAATGTGTCTGTTTACTTATCGGAAAATATACTGTCATAGGTAGGTACTCGTAACTCGTAAAGAGATATTTGTTGCTGCGCACATTGCATATCTAAAATAATTTTCAGGCGTTCATACAAAATATTTCTATTTCTTTTCACAAAATACAGGTGCTTGTTCGCCTAGCAGGCCCTTGCAGAAATTTTCAGGATTTCATACAGCGAAACAGCAAATTTCAATAACCTACCTAAGTCATAGTTTTATTTTCCTCCAATGTTTCATTTCTTTTTTAACTCCATCGTGTGAAATTTGTAGCAGCTGTTTGCATCGTTATTGTAGCATCTTTGCAGCTTTTGTAGCTCCCAGTCATAGAGCTTGAATAATTTAATA
>NW_007379572.1:51894-57467 GCF_000475195.1 Diaphorina citri
GGACGCGGTCTCTTGCAAACATGGATGTTTGGAGACGAACTTGACTTGCAATGAGCTTAATGGAGTGGGGTATTGTGGAAACTCAACAGTGGAGAGTGGAAACTCAACAAACATGACATCCAGCGGAGAAATTGCTCAACAATTTTGTATCTATTGATGCTAATCGAAAATTCGCGAGTCGCTCATGAAAAATAGGAGGACGTGGCGTTCAATCTAAGAGGTACGCTAGGAGGGGAAAGGAATTGAAAGGTACGCTAGGAGGGGAAATGAATTGAAAGGTACGCTAGGAGGGGAAATGATTTGAAAAACACGCACCAACGCTACGTCGGGTTCGCATGAAAGCGACGCCGGCGTGGGAAAGAAAAACAGCTCTACGTTAAATTTTCTCCTTCCTTTTTTATGTGTAAGATGCATTATTAAGGTGGTATATAACAAAAAGAAATAAATATATATGTATAACAAAAAGAAATAATTGGCTTTACCTCGTTGACTCCCCGCACAATGGCCCGCATTGTGGCGTTCCGAGGTCCGTCCACCGTTTTACCGTCGTCCGTCGGCCCCCAGGAGGCGCTGTAGATGTCAATCAGGTTCGGCTCATGTCCCATAGAGTTCGCCTCGATCAGGTCAGTCATGTAAGGCTGGTCCAGCATTCGAATCCCTGTGAAACCAAATAAAACACAGGCTGTAATGTGAAACCAAATAAAACAGTTCGCCTCGATCAGGTCAGTCATGTAAGGCTGGTCCAGCATTCGAATCCCTGTGAAACCAAATAAAACACAGGCTGTAATGTGAAAGCAAATAAAACACACAGGCTGTAGAAATTGGAAGATGAGTAATACCAGTACCGAGTAGTAACTAAATGTAGAAACACACTACTATCACGTCACGTGAGCTCATGTGGGGAGTTGTGAAAGCAAATAAAACACACAGGCTGTAGAAATTGGAAGATGAGTAATACCAGTACCGAGTAGTAACTAAATGTAGAAACACACTACTGTCACGTCACGTGAGCTCATGTGGGGAGTTAGAAAGATGTGGTTCAAAGTTATCCTATAATATTGTAGGTAATTTCGTTCAGGACAGCTACACTACTATCACGTCACGTTGAGCAGCGTGAGCTCACGTGATGTGAGGGCAGTGTGGGTTACGTGAACTCACGTGAAGTGAGAGCAGTGTGGGTTACGTGAGCTCACGTGACATGAGGGTAGTGTGGGCTACGTGAGCTCACGTGACGTGCGAGCAGTATGGAATACGTGAGCTCACGTGACGTGAGGGCAGTATGGGCTACGTGAGCTCACGTGACGTGCGAGCAGTATGGGCTACGTGAGCTCACGTGACGTGAGTGCAATGTGGTTATCACGAACGAAAGGAGCCCAGATGTGGATTCTGGGCGTCCAAGGGAATTTCCAACACCGTGAGATAGTGATATACCTATGCCCATCTCACGGACATGGAAAGAAAGCAAGCAGCCCATCGGGCCTCCACAATGGGCTCAGGTCACGTCAAGAGTCGCTTGTTATTACGTCCGGTTATTGATGGCGATTGTAAATTAAGAATCCCATTGAGCTGTCAAGCTCCTCCATCCTATTTATAATACCTGTGCCATGGCCCTACTCAACCTCCCTACTATCATGCTATCACTCCCTGCTCTCCTGCTTCAAAGTTATCCTATAATATTGTAGGTAATTTCGTTCAGGACAGCTACACTACTATCACGTCACGTTGAGCAGCGTGAGCTCACGTGAAGTGTGGGCAGTGTGGGTTACGTGAGCTCACGTGACATGAGGGCAGTGTGGGTTACGTGAGCTCACGTGACGTGAGGGTAGTGTGGGTTACGTGAGCTCTCGTGACGTGAGTGCAGTGTGGTTATCACGAACGAAAGGAGCCCAGATGTGGATTCTGGGCGTCCAAGGGAATTTCCAACACCGTGAGATAGTGATATACCTATGCCCATCTCACGGACACGGAAAGAAAGCAAGCAGCCCATCGGGCCTCCACAATGGGCTTAGGTCACGTCAAGAGTCGCTTGTTATTACGTCCGGTTATTGATGGCGATTGTAAATTAAGAATCCCATTGAGCTGTCAAGCTCCTCCATCCTGTTTATAATACCTGTGCCATGGCCCTACCCAACCTCCCTACTATCATGCTATCACTCCCTGCTCTCCTGTCCTGTCTTCTGCTGCCCTCTCACTCTCCTGCATTGCTGCCCAGGCCATTAATTCTCACGTCAAACGCTTTGCTACCCCCACCTCGTCCGAAACTTAATGGGATTTCTAGGTACAAATTCAATAGCCTCCATCTCCGATGGCGTTTGAAGGTGCGAAGTGGATGTGCCCCATTTCGTCCCCGGAATATTTTATTTCTGTAATACGATACCTAGATGAGAAGGTTTCATACCGATTTTGTTTCAACCTAAATAAGGTTGGTCGAGTATTCCACTGAACATAAAAATGGGAAAAAAAAAGGTGTGTAACAGATGGAACTGGAACTGCCAAAGGTCTTATCGTCCCGAAATCAAGGGAGAGAAGGACCATAGGATAGGAGAAAAGCCACGCCCGTTCCGAGAACGAACGCTTCTCTTTTCAGTCCAAAATCCACCTCCGGGCGAGAATCCAACCCGGCTTCATAAGGCAGGGTAGCGCACCTCCAAGGCGAAGTTCCCGAAGTTGATGGAAAAAACAAATGACCGGGGACGAATGGGGTATCCACGATTCACAATAAACACTATAGCGGCATAACACCTTCTTCCCCAACGGGGTTTTCTGGGAAAAATAATACAACGTCCCTGTTACTCTTCTCTCTCGGTCTTGATTTATTGAGATGTTGTTAAGCTCGTCCAAACCAGAATGGAGATGACCTTACTATCCCGACATAGAGGTGGGGGTGTCCAGTTTGGACGTGCAGATATCATAAATTAAAGTCAAAGAGTTGTAGGTACTAGGGAGCTACTTGAGACAATCTGAGTATATGTTATGTTTCAAACACGAATTTACCCCAATGGGTAAGGAAAACAATCACTTTGAAAATTGAAGAGAAAAGGAAGACAGGATAGGATGCACCTCAGGTCAGCCGTTCCGAGCACAAGTAACATTATACACTTCATGATAAAATCCGCCACGCTGCGAATCAAACGTACGTGACATAAGCTTACCTGTCCTGAACGCACTTACCACAACCATAGGATACTCTAGAACTACTTCTTTCAAAATCACACAGAGCTCACATGATCGTCATAGTATTATTACACATAATTAGGTTGGTACTACTCACCGGCTATTGGTATTCATAGCTCACTCCTACACCACAAAACTCCCATTGTCTCTGGCTGCTGCACCTCCCCAGCACATCTGGTACCATGGCTGAAACAACAACGGACCGCGAAAATCAAGGGTTGTACCTACTGAGGAAAATGTGTCTGTTTACTTGATCGGAAAATAGTTACTGTCCATTAAGGGTACTCGTAACTCGTAAAGAGATATTTGTTGTGCTGCTGCGCACATTGGCATATCTAAAATAATTTTTCAGGCGGTTCATACAAAATATTTCTATTTCTTTTCACAAAATACAGGTGTTGTTCGCCTAGCAGGCCCTTGCAGAAATGTTTCAGGATTTCATACAGCGAAACAGCAAATTTCAATAACCTACCTAAGTCCGATAGTTTTATTTTCCCTCCTCCAATGTTTCAATTTCTTTTTATAACTCCCATCGTGTGAAATTTGTAGCAGCTCGTGTTGCATCGTTATTGTAGCCATCTTTGCAGCTTTTGTAGCTCACAGTCTTAGATTGGAATAATTTAATAGTTTCCTGTCGTAGTACAATATTTTCTGAAGTCCTTTTTTCAACTCTTTCCTCGCAAGGTCTTCTTTTTCGTATTTTCCTTCTCTACCTAATGTGAAGGAAAGTAATGTAATCGAGGTCAAATTTTTCGATGGTCAGATTTTAGTGCCAAAAACACGTTTTGAGGTCCCTAGAGGCTAAATGCAAAGTTTCAGCTGTGTGTGTGTGTGTGTGTGTCTGTCTGTAAACGAAATATCTCGAGAACGGTAAGAGCTAGAGACTTGAAATTTGGTATGTATCTTTCAAATGTGACAAGGATGCGACACGAAACTTTTGGTTAAGACCGGTGTAACGCTTGGCGGCATTTTACTGCTTTTTGGCGGTTTTCGGTGTAATTTAACAATATCTCGGGAACGGTATAAGCTAAAGACTTGAAATTTGGTATGTAGTTCACAAATGTGACAAGGATGCAACACAAAACATTTGGTCAAAATAGGTGCTGCGGTTGGCGGTATTTTGACCGCTTTTTGGCGGGTTTCGACCGCTTTTTGCGGTTTTCATACAAAACGTTTGGTTAAAATAGGTGCTGCGGTTGGCGGTATTTTGACCGCTTTTTGGCGGGTTTCGACCGCTTTTTGGCGGTTTTCAGTTATATCGACTAAACGGTTAGAGCTATTGTAAATGTTACAACAGAACACCCAAATAAGCACCATTCAATAGGATTAGGAAAGTCGTGTGATGTTCACACCAGATAAAATGTTACAACAGAACACCCAAATAAGCACCATTCAATAGGATAAGGAAAGTCGTGTGATGTTCACACCAGATTTTTTTTTTTTTTTACGTCTTCCCCTATCTTTTCTCCTTATTTCTTTCCTAACTTAATTATTCGCAATCAACTTCTGCCAAGCAAACTCTTGCAGTTTTTGCATTTTCCCAACAGCTGTTTAATTTTTAATTGTTCAACTTCGTTTCTTGAAATTTGATTCAAGGTTTACAATAACAAAGCAAGTTCCTGGGACAACTAGTGTGAGTCTCACATATGTCTCATTAACAAGCTAACATAATATTTTAAATTAGGACTAAAAAGGAAGGCATTTTTAATTGTGTTAAGCATATTTAAATGCTTGTCACAAATATCGTTTTCTCATTATTTATTACACCTAGATAAATTTTATGACTTGACTTGGACTCGAACCACCAACCTTCAAATCCAAAGTCCAAAGCGTTAACATCTGCAACACTGAGGTTGGTTTAAATTAGGACTACTTAAAAAGGTGGCTTCAAGAACCTAGTAGATGAACCAAATATTATAGGGACTGGTCTTTGCGTCAGGGCAGTGAAAATAAAAGATCTTTTTTGCCAGCCTAGTTAGCTTAGTTGGTAGGATAAAATCCGCCCGGGCGGATTTTATCCTACCAACTAAGCTGATGGGATAATGTTCGTTCTCGGAACGGCTGGCTTTTTCCTATCCTGTCTTCCTTCTCTCTTCGATTTCGGGACGATAAGACCATAGCAGTTACAGTTCCCTCTGTCAAACCTCTTAAAAAATAATAATAAAAAAAACCTCCTTACTTAAACAGCTGTTTCATTATTTCGCAAGGAAAGGTGGTGAAACCCCCCTAAAAAATATCTACTTTAAAGAGGCGGAATCCCGCTTACTTCCCGAGTAGGAGGTAGGTATCTATATTCTACATTAAGATTTCATTCTCCCCCGAGCTTCTTTTTCCTCGTTATCAGAACTTTTCCTTTACTTCGTGTGTATCGGTTTCAATATTTCCCGTAAGTATATAGG
>NW_007379573.1:0-3836 GCF_000475195.1 Diaphorina citri
ATCACTCAAAAAAGGCTTCTATGAAGTCCAAAATCTCAAATATCCAATGGATTAATTGTTTATTGTCACTTTTAGTAAGCACTCTCAGGAGCAAAAGAAAATTTTACCAGCACAAACAACGGTTGCTAGGAGACTGGGAAATGTCTCCTCTTATTCACTAAACCTACACAATTCAATCTTCACCGCGGAACTATTAGCCATATACCTATGTTTAACCAAGTTAAGTTCTGTAGTTTCCTTCCCCTTTTGAAGTTGATGCATGATGATTTTTCTGGTGAGAAGCGGAGACCGTTTTGTTCTGACCATGTGCCAAGGTTATTGAGTGCATCTTGGAGGATTTTTCCTAAAATAGGATAGGTAGGTAATTTTTCGACAAATTTAGGGTATTTTTTTAAACCTTGCTGGCAACTGTGGCAACACTGGTTTGATAAGTTTGATTTGAAGTTTCAAGAATTTTGGATACCTATTTGGATTTTTGGATCTTTTGTCTTTTCTTTTTTCTTTAGTCAAAATGTCAAATACAAATAGTCACTAGGCAATTTTTCATCTTATCTGCTTATCAGCTTATTTTGTATTTGTCAGTATCGTGATCAAAGCAATATCTGTAATTTATAGATTCAAGTTCAATGGTTTTACTACAAACATCAAGAGAATCAAGAGGTAAGTAAAGTAGGTACCTTAGGCCCATCACTCACGCCCAGACTGTCTGACAGAACATGGTCTCACAGACATGTGTCAAGTTTTTTATGCCACACATGATAAGGCTGTCTGACAGACCTTGATCTGTGAGACTGTGGTCTCTCAGTTGGTCTGAGTGTGTGTGTGACATTCGGTGAAAGCTAAAGCCACTAAAATAACAACAAATAATATTGATCCAAAAGCCAAAAGCTCTTGGGTTTAAGTTCCAGTTTCACTTTGATGCTCAAACTTAAAATAAAACTTCTATTATAATTTATAATTGAAGATACTTGCTTTTGGAGTGTTTCTACATGTAATTTTAATTTGAGCAAAGTAAAAAAAAGTGACCAAACAGTTAAAATTTAGTGAAAGCGCTATAGTTGCCTTCACACATTTTTTTTTTTTTTTTTTTTTTTTTCCAAAACCGATCTGGTAATTTTTAACTTATGGATAGTACACGTCGTAAAGAAAAGTCCCTCGCTCGAATGAAAGTTATGTGTTGTTCCTTGACGATCCGAAACACGGTTTATCTGCTCATCTCTGGTGGTATGTTTTTTGCGCACAATATTTCGTAGATGGTATGGATGGTGATCTGACACTGGCTAGTTTGGAGATCTTGGATTTCTTTAGGAATTTTGGTAATGTTTTGAAGTCTATCGAGTAGCTATCCTCACGTCTCTCGTTTTTACTATCGTGCGCTATACTTACTCACTTGTGATGACTAGCAACTACATAAATAATAGTTAGACACAGATGCATAGTGCTGTTAACGCTATTTCTCCGTGTTGTCGTGATTTCGTGAGCGTCTGTATAGAGCGACTCGCTGTACGTTATATCTTATTACGCACAAGGTCTAGATCTTGAGAGTGTGTGAGGACCTTAGATAGTGATGAGTCGTCGCTCACACTGGACGCTGTCTTCATTGTATGTATTTTCTTGTTTTTTGTATTGAGTTGGTTCTGTCACACCGCGCGTACAAGTGGTATGTTCACAAGTTTAAAGTTTCTTATTTTTCTCAACTTTGAATTATAGATCTGTAGTAGGTGAACTTCTGATAAATCTTGCGGTTTCACTCGAGTAGAGCGATTAGAGATAACTACTATATCGATCGATCTAGCGTTATTGTTAGTTGTCATCATAGTGTTATTTGGTAGTGGGCCAGCAGCAGTGGTGTTATGAACAATCGTCTATCATATCGCGTGACATATGCCGTAAATCGGGAATGTACGATTTCTCCGACCCGCTTTAGACACTTAAACTTTGTAACTTACTTGACATTAGAAATCCATAATCCTCGCAAGACTAACTGCACCAACCTTTCATGTACTCTAAGTAATTTAGGATACAATACATTTTTCAACAGTTAACTAAGTTCTTCATTGATCGAACACACCACACTTAGAGCTAATCACTGGCAAAGTCCTCTACGAACGATGCAGTAATCCGTAATAACACTGATAAGACATCTGTTTAAAATAGGTGCCAAAGAGTACTTTCCAGGTCGCTGGCATCAGTTGATGCGAAGACTGCCTTCTTGCACACTGAGAATGTTGACAGTTAAGACAATTAAAGTTATCGGTATTTTCCAAGACTCTTAAGCATCATTCGACACAGCTATTGGAGGCCTGAATGTATAAAATTTAGATGGCGATCTTGTAATGGAATAAGTTTGAGTCAAGTGAGAGAATAAAAATTAAGAGAATCTGGTGAGAGAAATTGAGTTTTTAGAGAGCTCTGTTACATTTTGTAGCGACAAGTGAGTTTATCTGAAAGTTCAGGTTCCTGTACTGTATGTAATACGCATTTATTTTCACATGTATCGAACGTGTATATAAGTCCATAGTTTAAAGTGTGTTATTGATTATAATTTTGACTTAACATCTTAACTATTAAGCCAGTCGGTAATTTTATTTATATTACACTTTGTACCGCTTAAGTATTATTATACTTCGTTCTTAGATAGCAGCCTCTCAATAAAACTTTTTCTATAAACGCGAGTAACAAGTATTCAACCACTGCAATTTTTTAGGTTCTAAGAACCATGAATTCATAGTACCTTAATACCAGCAAAATAAACATGAAGATTATTATTGATGCGATATTCATTAAGACTATTGGTTACACTTAACTAGTTTCATCCGACTACAACGAACGTGTACGCAAACTCAGCTATGTTTAAAGTCATACTGAGCGTTAAGAAATGTCAAGTGGAGTACCGCATGAAAAACTGCTCAGTAGCATTTATATTGATCATATGTATTTCATATCACATCATCATTAAACTTATACATATGTTTGTATGAAATTAACTTTGTATTATAGTACTATATTAACGATAGATATCGTAAATTGGAAACAGTAGAACAATTTAACTTCCCGTCAAAACCTTATAGTTAAATTGATTAGTTAATGGTAAGACTTACGTGGAAAGGTATTATAATTTAGCTATAATTCTATGTAATTGTACTAATAGGTCTACTACAATAAACAATGATAAACTCGTAAAAAGTAAAGTTCTAGCCCAGAAACTTTTCGTAAAGACGAATAATGACTATAACGAAAAAAAACTGGTCAAAATGTACACTCGGTTTTACAAGAAAAATTTACGAAAAAACTTTTTGTTTTATTCTATTAGTACTAAAACCGGGATTTGAGGGTCATCTTTTGTCCCAGAGGTGAGGTAAAAAAAAAAAAAAAAAAAAAAAAATTAGTGATCTAAGTCCTTTTTCTTAGTGATCTAAAAATTTAAGAGGTTTACCATCAAATAAGCACCAAAAACTCCCATCTTCAGAGTATATTATAAAAAATATCACTTTTTTAGGAGATATCTGTTACCTTTTTACCAATTGAAAAAAATGAAAGAGACTTGAGGTTATTGAAAAAAAAAAAATTTCGATCGTCGTGCGATAACCGGTCTACCAGTGGGTAGGCCCATGATTGGTGCGCGTGGGCACGAGTTGAAGTCACTAGGTACGCTCTTGACCAAGAAAGTCCAACAACCAATACACGGCCCAACGGCCAACTCGACTCTGTCATGATCCACTCTCTTCTATAACAAAGATGCAAACCGTACCCTCACCATTGAATTTTTGTTCCGTTCAATTGGTGGAACGGATAGAGTTGGCCCATGTATTGTGTTGAGTTCCACGATAGCGCGA
>NW_007379573.1:3904-7029 GCF_000475195.1 Diaphorina citri
TATATTTTATTAATGAGTTAGAAGGCATCTGAAGTAGAAATAAAAAATCCCCAAAGTGTATAGATAATATTTTGGATCAATGGACAACTTTTTACCCCATGATGGATTTTAATGATCATTACATTGTCATAAAAGTAACATATATCCACTCTTTGACAATGTAAGAATGTGACCGTAACCAATTGGACCCAAAAAAAATCATTGGATAATTTATTCTGGAATAAATAATATGTAGTGAAAATAGATCAACCAAAACAGCCATTACATGAACTAAAGTAACAAGTTAATCACTGACGAATGAAATTTCGATGTACAAAATTAAAATTGGCCGAATGAAAAGGACCGAGGTAAATAGCCATCTAATCGACATAAAATACAAACCGGATACATTCATGACTTAACAATAAAACAGAATTCATTAAGCTTAAGAAACAAATTACGAAATTATAAGAGATCAGAGCAATCAGCATCTGAAGACAGACAAAAAGTCTAAATCAAGAAAACTTTGACAGAAAATATATATCGAGATTTAAATACAAAGATCACAAAACTCGAGAAAAACGAATGACACTGATTAAAAAATGATGAAATGTTAAATACAAGAAAAAGAAGAGCTTAACTCAATCAACAGAATTGAAACATTTGACAGTTATAGAAGAATTAAAAGAGCACTATCAGAACCAAATACACCATAAAAGGTGCTTTCAAAAAACATTGGATCAACATTGTGTAAATTACGATAGCGATTCAAGTGGCACTCATGGAGTCCCTATCAAGAAGCGTGGTACAAGTCTTATTCACGATACTACCAAATCAACGAAGGCGTATCATCCAAAATGAAAGCAGTATCATCCCAAATGAAAGCAGTATCATCCCCAACGAAGGCAGCATCGTCCCCAACGCAAGCGCGATAAAAACCAGAGAAACAAATACACTAGAAGATTCAACCCAAGTCTACATTTCCCCAATTGTAGAAATACTAAACTTCACAGATGCAGGATCACCATCTCAAGAAAGAAGAATCATCACCCACAAGGAAATCACTACCTTAGAAGAAGCTAAACTCGAGAATAATTCTGCTGTTTCTGACAAAAAATCGTCTTCTACAATTATCAGTAATAGTAACCAATTAGCCACTAATGTATATTTAATAGGCGACAGCATTGCAAAGAGTATTTCCCAAAAACTAGCAGATAAGTTTCCATCAAATCATAACCTGATAGATTATAGCAGAGGTGGTATGACCATTGAAAAGGCTAACGAAGTATTTTTAGACGAACCTAAAGTAGGTGATCTAGCCATTCTTGTAATAGGTACAAATGATTTGTTTAGAACACAATGGGAAGTCATAAAAATGGCGTTTGTTTCCTTGTTAAAAAAGCTTGACAAATGTAAACAGATCTATATAGTACAAATTTTACGAAGATATGACATAAGAAAAATTAATAACCATATTAGTAAGCTTAATACCAGATTCAAATATCTTGCTAAGTCCTACAATAACGTTAAAATTATCAATACTAACTTTATCAAATATCATCACTTGAGTGATGACAAAATTCATCTAAATATCGCAGGAAAAAATGTCCTAACACATCGAATCGTAATTCAACTATTCCCTGAACATCTTACAAATGAAACAAGCAAAACAAATAATCACATATTTGATGATAAAAATACAGATAAAAAACATCAAAATAAACATAGTATAAAAACTTTCCGAGATCAAAATCAAAAATACTTATCTAGTAGTGAAAGGAGTTTTCGTTCTCGTTCAGGTGTAGGTAATTGTACGAATAGGAAAGGTAGAGGCAGGCAACCATTCAATAGAAAATATACCGGGTATAACTACAATAGATATACACATACTAGCAAATATGTTAATAAAGAAGCAAATATACGAAATCATAAGGACCATTTCTCAAATCAAATAGGTTGTTACTCAAATCACAATATTCACACAAATTTCCCATATAGTACTCAACCACAACTTTTCCAATCGCATTGTGCATGCACATGTCAGCATAAACCTTTTAACAATCGAAATTGGGCAAATCGTTTTCGTGACAATATCAATTCCACACCGTACCATAATCAACACAAAACGAATCAAACCTTTAGTTCTAAGTACTTTTATAATAAACGAAACGTAGGAAAAGAGCATCCTTTTTAGAATGCCATGACAAAGTTCCTTCAACAGCTTTCAATCACAAATACAAAAATCTTCCAACTAACCCTCCTATATTATTGAACCAGAATAAAGGTGACTCAAAAAATCTGATCAATACACTGAGGACTGATCCAAATAATCTAACACCTCTCAATGGACAAACATCCAACTATACCACAACACCCTGTAATTCATCAATATCATCATCAACAGCAACATGCTCAATGATTGGTTCTGAATACACCAGAAACATAGAACCTATTAGTTATGTTGAAGATGCACTGTCTATGCCTAAAACAAAATGTTCTACAAGTATTCATGAACATAATATTATACATAGTAATAGTAATAGAGATCATATGAATAATAAAAACATCCGTTCTCAAAATGATCAAAAAAATTTTGATTCCTCTGTAAACAGAAATGATGTCTCTCACTTGGAAGAAAAACACAATACGACCCGTTGTGAACCGGTTTTAGATGAACTTCTTGCTTCTCTTAGGGTCCCTCCTTGCTAAGTCTTCGTGGAAGTAAACCCTTTTAACCTTTCTGAGTTACCTAATGAGCGGATGGCGCCCTGGCTCCAATCTCAATGACGTACTCGAGTAAATAAAGAGTGTCGAGAATCAGCCAACAAACGTTACGATATATCCCAAGAATAGTATATGGATATCGTATTACCATGGAATATAGTCATACATTGTAGCGACTCCAGCAGCAATCTGAGTGAAGCAAACAGGGGTGTAGAAGACAATTGGTACTAAGGCAATACTGTTATACAGCATTAAAAGTAAATTTTGTAAATACATCTTCAGCAACGTAAACGGAAAATTTGATGTTCGATAAACTATTTTTTACATTTATAACGAGCAAAACAAAAATGACAGCCTTAATTTCATAAAACACATTCAATCAAACGCAATTTAACACAAAACGAAGGTTTCACTCTCTTAGT